>NC_081545.1:35418018-35470638 GCF_901000735.1 Corylus avellana
TTTTTTTGATAAGTAAATATGATATAAAAGAGCGCAGAGGGGCGCAACCCATATACACGGGAAGTATACAAGAGAGCGCCTAAGAGGGAGAAAAATGAACAAGAAAATCAGAGAAGCTAATTCCTATAGGAGCTAGCCAAGCGGCCGTCCAGGAATACAAGGTAAAGAGGAAAAAATGAGTCAAATCCTCTATATTCCTAGTGGAGTTTTCAAAGCATCTAGCATTCCTTTCATTCCAAATACACCACATAAGACACAAAGGGATCATCTTCCACACTACCGCGCTTCGAGAACTTCCTCCCGACCACCAACAATCGAACAAGCCCCTCACCTTGCGAGGCATGACCCAAAACAGCCCAAACCGATCAAAAATATTATGCCAAAGAACACTTGCAATCTCGCAATGGAGAAGAAGATGATCAACCGACTCTCCATTCTTCTTGCACATACAACACCATTCCACTACCACTATGTTCCTCTTCCGCAGGGTGTCGTGAGTCAAAATTTTGCCTAAGGCCGCGGTCCACCCGAAAAAAGCCACTCGCAATGGCACCTTTGTCCGCCAAATGCTCTTCCAAGGAAACAATTCATGATCACATTTGGACAAGGCCTTGAAGAGGGACTTAACCTCAAAATTGCCTTTCTTAGACGAAGACCATCGAATACAATCCATAGAACCTAAGGATATCTTGTACGAATACAAC
The DNA here is from genome assembly GCF_901000735.1 of Corylus avellana. NCBI lineage: Eukaryota > Viridiplantae > Streptophyta > Magnoliopsida > Fagales > Betulaceae > Corylus > Corylus avellana. Next base: position 35,418,723 of record NC_081545.1, read on the forward strand.
CGGTCAAAAAAGGAGGAAATCAAATCCATCTCCCAATCCTGAACCGACCTCACAAAAATGACATTCCATTCGACAACCCCATTCCTCCAAATAAAGTTATCCTTCACCCAAGCTTCTTTATGTCTGGCTATGCTGTACAAAGACGGGAAAGCATGCTTCAAAGAGGAGTCCCCACACCAGATATCATGCCAAAAGCGAACTTTTGAACCCACCCCCACCTCATAATGAATACCTTTGGCAAAAAAATTCCAACCTTGCCTAATGTGCTTCCATAAACCCACACCATGGGAACCCGAAACCTCCTTTGTGCACCAACCACCCTCCTGATCTTCATATTTAGCTTTGATGACCTTATACCATAGAGCCTCACTCTCATTAGCATATCTCCAAAGCCATTTACCCAGAAGCGCTTGATTAAAATGATGCAACTTACGAATGCCAAGCCCACCATACCGAAGGGGACGACAGACTTGATCCCAATTTACAAGATGTAGCTTATGCTCTTCTCCCATCCCTCCCCATAGGAAGTCTCTTTGTACTTTCTCAAGTCTTTTAGCTACACTTATAGGAATTGGAAACAGAGACAAAAAGTAAGTCGGAAGATTAGAGAGCGTACTCTTAATGAGAGTTAAACGGCCTCCTTTAGAGAGATACATTCTCTTCCAACCTGCCATCTGTCGCTCCATTTTTTCGATCACATCATTCCACATAACCTTATCCTTATGCCCCGCCCCAAGAGGGAGACCCAAATACTTCATCGGCAAGTCGGCAACACTACACCCAAGAATATTAGCTAAAACCCCTATGTTCTCCACCTCACCAATAGCCACAATTTTAGATTTACCAAGATTCACTCTCAAGCCCGACACAGCTTCAAAACATAGAAGAATGAGACGCACATACCGGATTTGCTCGATAGAATCTTCACAGAAAATCAATGTGTCATCAGCAAATAAAGAGTGAGAAACCACTAACTCCGATAACCCCCTATTTCCCACCGAAAAACCAGTCAAAAAGCCTTGTTCAACCGACACATTCACCATCTTACTCAAGGCCTCCATAACCAGCACAAAAAGTAACGGAGAAAGGGGATCCCCTTGCCGAATTCCCCTTGAGCTATTAAAAAAGCCTTCCGGAGAACCATTCACAAGAATGGAAAACCTTACCGAAGTAATACACCACTCCATCCACGCCCTCCACCTCTCACCAAACCCACACCTACGCAGCAAATACAACACAAAGTCCCAATTCACATGATCGTAGGCCTTCTCCAAATCTAATTTGCAAAGAACACCGGGCACCCCTGACTTCATGCGACTATCCACACTTTCATTTGCAATAAGGACTGAATCTAGGATTTGGCGGCCCCCAATAAAAGCATTTTGAGAGTATGATATGATCTTACCCAACACAGTTCTCATCCTGATAGCAAGAACCTTAGAAACAATTTTGTACACCCCTCCCACCAAACTAATAGGCCGAAAATCCTTCATCTCCACCGCATCTGCCTTTTTTGGGATCAAGGAAATAAAAGTTGCATTCAAGCTCCTCACCAATTGCCGTCTACGATGGAACTCGGCAAAAACCGCCATGACATCATGTTTGACAACACCCCAGCAGGCTTGAAAAAAAGCCATGGAGAAACCATCTGGACCCGGAGCCTTATCACCATCCATGCCTTTAACCACCTCCCAAACTTCCTTTTCCTCAAAATCTCTTTCCAACCACCTATTATCCTCCTCATCTATGGATAAAAAAGGCTGGTTGTCCATTCTAGGTCGCCACGTGCTTTGTTCCGTGTATAATCTTTGATAATAACTCACAATGTGAGCTTTTACCTCAGCTGGATCATCGGAAAGAACACCATTAATACGCAACTCTTCCACACGATTGTACCTGCGGTGAGAGTTTGCCATCTTGTGAAAGAAACGAGTATTGCGGTCCCCCTCCTTGAGCCACAAAGTTCTTGATTTTTGACGCCAATGGATTTCTTCACAAAGCAAGGTGTTCTCCAATTCTCTCACCATATCCACCTTTCGGACCTTTTCCTCCTGTGCTAACCCTCTTTCCTCTGCCAATTCATCCAACTCTTGAATACCTCCCAATAGCTCCTTTTTCTTTCTCCCAATGTCCCCAAACTCCTCCTCATTCCACTTTTTCAAATCCAATTTGAGAGATTTCAATTTTTTTGCAAGCACAAAACTAGGTAAACCCTCAAATGAATAAGTTCCCCACCAAGAGCTAACCTTATCAACAAAGCCTTCAGCTTTAAGCCACATATTTTGAAATTTAAAGCTCTTATTACCTCCACAAGGGGCCCTAAGCTCTAATTATACGGACATATTTTAGAAATCCCCAAAATACTCACTCAGTGAACGTCGCAACGTTCACTCTGTTCCCGTCTACTTGGCATTTCACTAGTGTTCTAATATGAGCCACTAGTTCAAACAAATGACAAAAATATCTTACTGAAATTGTGTGTAACCTCTCTCTCTCTCCAGGGAAAATTTGGTCAGTCAAAAGCCTAATCAGTACTGTTTAAAGTAAGCAAGCAACTGAAGTATAGATTTCAGGCAGGGACAATTTCAAATTACCATTAAAAATGAAATAACAATCGAAAAGCAGTATATTGCAGGCACAGACCCTGGGAATTTGTCAGTAAATGATTCACAAGGACATGTAGGACATACCAGTATCTCATAGAATAGCCTTGCACTTTCTTTCTTGGTTCTTCCTTCCAAAATCCTCCGTATGCTCACTACTTCCTCCTCTCTTCCCTTTTTCCGATTTAGGAAATTTTTGTGCAAGCACCTTGTTGCTATTCTGTAGATCACAAACTTAACAAGTTGAAACCAAATTTTACAAAGAACCATTGAGAATTGATATTCACCAAGAGAGAAAATTGAAGGAGTGCAATCCATCTTACCTGGTTCTGTCTGACCATCCATCTACAATAAAAATAAGATCCATATGAGATTGCAAGATAGATTAGCACAGTATTAAATCTAAAACCAGCCAAACTATTAAACAATGTTAAATATTGGAATAAATTTGGGATAGTTCTCACAGAGTTCCGCGTTCTCTGCTCCACATGAATATATCTCCTGAGACAAAACACATGTATAAATAAACAAAATATGAGTCAGTTATCAAACATGCATATTCAACTCCAGAAATAGAAAACATGCTATTGAAAAAATATCCACCCTTATTGGGTCCTCTAGACTTGGTAGAGTTCAAACTACTCATATCAAGATAATTCTTCATGTAATTTTAAGGCTACCCCGTAATGATCATTATTTCACCTCATTCATTAGACAGAGATCAAGTTCTTGATCCTTGCATGGAGATGGTTCCGGCTCAACACTTCCAAATGAAATTGCAGGCCGTACTCCCTCTGAGTTAGGAATTTTAGCATCATTTGGGCTTTCAAATGATCTTATCGATGTTGGATGCTTAACAGGTGTTTCTGGAGCGAGACCAATTTGCTCTGATCTATCCACAGTAGACGATTCTGCAATTTTCTCTGATCCACCCACAGAAGGAGATTCTGGCATATCTAACTTCTTAGGCTTGTCCATGGTTGCAGCAGATTCTAGAATCTTCAATTTCTTTGTGTAAAAGAGAGATCTAAGCTCTGATGAAATACCTACCGATGTACATTGAGTAAAGATAGCACAACAATTATTCATTTTTAAAAGAGAAAAAGATAGCACAGCAATTGAACCACAGAGAAAATGGTTATAGCAAACTTACAAGGGATCAAAGGCTCTAAGAAACCCTGCGGGAGAATGGAAATTCGAGAAGCTTTCCATGCAGCTAGAGCATTACGAGGAGATTTTCTTCGTTTAGAAACTAAATCACTTGCATCATGTATGCTCTGCCTAAGTACCCTGTAAAAGTTTAACATGGCATAGCATATGCCTTTAGTTCTCTTCTTTTTTTCTTTTTTTTTTTTCTTTTTAAATTTTTCTCAGACCTTCTACATTTCTGTCCATTTTAATTAAAATCTTATGTTCAAAATGATGATATTGAGATTAAATAAATTCATAAATAAAAAAATAAAGCTGTTTAATGATATTGATGGCTAAATTGTTCACAAGTTCTATCATCCATAATATAGCTCTTAATAGGGTCATAAATTAACAGCCATATCAACAAAATGACAGAAATAGACAATTAGTATACACCATGCTTTTATTTATGAACACCACCAAATATGAACACGTATCGAGTTAAACTTGAGGTAACAGTACTTACGCATTGGGCAACACTATGGTCTCATCAATTAAACATTTTCTTTTCCTTGAAATCCGAGCTCGCTCCCTAGCAGCTGGTGTACGAATAAACCCTGGTGTAGAAACAACTGCGTTGAGGGAAGAATTGCAAGTAAGGACAATCTTGTTAAGGACAATAACCCATTTAATAATATACAGTTGCAACTTTGAACTGCAAGTTCTGCAACGCATAAAATAAGAAGTCTCTCACTGTCTTATTAAGCAATAACAACTTTGCCTTTCTGATTAAGAAATAATTTTTTTAGATAATTAATAAACCAATCTCGTTAAAAGCGTAAAGCGCCCCTAAGTACACAGGAAAAAGCATGAATCATCAAGGATATAGTTGATAAACAATTCTACCAATGTCTATTTTTCAAGAGGTGACGAGAAACATAATTTAAAACCCTATCTTGAGTATTTGCACCTGATGCATCTGGAAACTTGGATGGAGGAGTCCCATCAAGCATAATGGCCGGTGGACGCTCTTTAATATTAATCTGACACTTCCTATTTTCTGATGATGTCAGAGTTGGGAACTTTATTGACTCTGACTCATTATGATGCCCTGCATTATATTGTCTAACAAGTTTTGGAGATTCCTCCATGGCCCCACAAAATGTATCAAGGTCCATACATTCTCCTTGAGAGAATTTATCAACTTGAAGCTTCTCTGTGCTTGTTTCTAAGTCGCATAGATCATAAGTTTTTGTAATGACCTGGTGCATTTTGTTTTCTGATTGTCCCAATTCAAGAATCTTTGTTCGCTCTCCATCAATTTGATGACCTTCACCAGATAGATTAACATAATCTACAGATTCTCCGTCAATGCCACAAAATGTCTCAAGGTTCACACATCCTTCTTGAGATAGCCTACTGTCTTGATGCTTCCCTGTGCTTGCTTCTCCAGGTATTTTGTCTTCAAATGGTGCTGCTACTGGAACCTTTATCTGCACTCCCTCAGTCTGATGATCTTCACCTAATGATTCAAAAGGATCTGTAGGTTCTTCCTCAACTTCACAAAATGTTTCAAGGTCAACACATTCTGCTTGAGAGAACCTTTTGTGTTGAAGGTTCTCTGTTTGTGCTTCTAAGTTGGTTAGATCATGTAATGTGCTTAATTCCACATCAATGTCCATCGGGCCCAACAATAGACTGCAACAAGAGTTATTTTATTATTTAGAGAGAGAGAACGCCACAAAAAGAATATAAAGCAAGAAGTTTTATAAAACTTGAGCAACCCTTACATACGAACAGACATGTATACACATGAAATTCACGAGAAAGAGTGAAAAAAAAAAAAAAAGGGAAAAGAAAAGAAAAGAAAAGGATGGGGTATGATTTACGTACTTGTCGGCCAAAGTGAAATCAGTGCAGTAATTACTGTCAAAGACAGCAATCTCCTCATAATGATACTGCAAAACCACAAAAACCAGCATTTTAAGTACATATCTCTAATGAAACAAAGATAGCAAAGTCATTATAACTGCTTATAGGTCATTGAGACTGTATGGTTTTTTTTAAAAAAAATTGAACAAGATGTGAAAATTTTGGGTTTTTTTTTTTGGGGAGTAACCATGAACATAATCTAATGCCCAAGATAGAGTAATTATTTGGCCTGATAAATTCTTTGATCTATAGGTTTCCACCCACCCTGGGTCCAGATCATTATAACAGTGTCAAACTCATCAGGTTGTAGATTAATAATCACTCAGGTTCAGAGAGGATAAAACTACATGCAGCTCGCATTTCAGTATATGGGAATTGCTGCATAAACGACGCTGTCATATCATATTGATTAGCAATGTCCTTTTGTATTGATGTTTATAAAGAATAAGACAATGAGTCCTTGTTAGCCAGGGAAGCATATCATGCTTCAGAAGAAAAAATTATATATTAACGTAAAAATATAATAACAAAAAACAAACAAATTTCACCCATAAACTTATGCATGGACGTATCTGGTGAGACGTTACAAAGGACAACTGTAGCATTTTATCCGTCAACATGACTGGGACATACCTTGTCAAAAGAGTACTGCCATATTCCCTCTTTTTTCCATGCACCATCTGTTCCATATCACAAGAAATATATAAACGAATACAAGCAAAGTAAAAAGTACTTGAAATTTGAAGGAGATTTAAAACCTTTCAGAGTTATGTCTTCACGTGGCACCACATTACCTCTGGGAAGTAAGAAAACATAATATATTATAAGTTGATCAAAACAGAGACAGATAACCTCAACCAATCAATTTTTTAACCGGATAGCTTACCCACTAACATCATCAAGGATCTCTAGATCAAAAGCATCAAGTTCAAACCTTTCCGGTAGAGTAATAGAGAAATAAGGTGCGCGCAAGGTTTCCACTGGTAAATTATCTTTTGTACTAACCACAAAGTCATTGATCTTTACTAGCACCTTATGGCAGTCATTAAACAAATATTCAACTTTTTTTGAGTATACTCTCACAACACCTAGAAGCAGGTAGGCCAGCACTCTATATGTGAAAACATTCAGCTCATCTTGCAAAATTTTATCTGTGTGAAGCAAAAAAATAGGAAATAATGGGACAGGATGATTAGAAATCCAAAGTTAAGAGATACAAAGTGACAGTAACCATTACTTCCAAAACAAAAAGACAGACTAATTTTACATGTTAGATCAACTTTGACGTGTAAGGAAATTCAACGCATATAATTCTGACAGTAATGATCTCCCGTAAATAAGACTCACTTTTCATTTTTGGCCAACTGCCACTCCATGAAAAAGCCATAAAAGTACTTTTCTTAACCTTGAAATCAGACAAATAAGAAACAAAATTGTTAATTCACCTTTCAAACATTTTTTTTCAGATATTGAATTTCCAAAGGCCGTTATTGAGATTTTTACTCATGCTGATTACCATCATCATTACCACTACACCACGGTTAAAATCACCACTATACTGCAAACATCATCACCTCTGAAATGTAACCACAATTTCGAACATTTTTTCTTTTGTATATTCCACTATGACTGCCACAGACACCACTATCCCAAGCCATATAGTTCTTATTTTGCCATCATCAAAATCACCACCTGCCATGCCACCACCTATGCTGCCATCAAAACTACCATAGCTATTACCATCTTTGTCAACACCAAGCCTATAATTCCAGTCAAATACCATTTTTCATCGTAGTTGACAATTTAAGCCTTTTCCTCAGCAGCAGAAAGTCAATAAAAAAAGATACATATTCACCTGACTGAAATGCCAATCAAATTAGTATCTATGTTTCCCAAAATGATGCTCTCAACATGCCTAGGGTGTTCTAGTCTTCAGTATGTAGATTATATGCTTGTCACATGAACAAGATGTAGACCTTTAGTTCAGACTAATTGCTGAAAAAGTTTTTTATGAGTTCATGACTATTTAGCTTATTTCACTGAGGCTGCAGAATGGAGTCTCATCAGCTCAACTAGAAGTTTTCTACCATGAAATTTTTGATAAATTTATTTTTTCCCTTTTGGTTGATCACAACCAAATATTTTCCAGCCCCATACTTGGCTATGAATCACGAAAGGTAGGCAGACATTAAACCCTTTATATTGATGAATACCGAGACATGTTATCAATTCTTTAGCTTAATCGATGACTTAAATGATCTTTTATACTTACCTCAAACTAATTGTTTGCCACTTAATACATTAACAATTTGGGTTAAATGCTATTTTGGTACCTGTGCTTTGGACCGTTATCAAAGTAGCTATTTGATAATGGTCCAAAGCATAGGTACCAAAATAGCTTGTTAACCTAAACCTTTTAAGGTTTAGCAACACGCAGAGCCTGAGTCCAAGAATTTGGGCTCACTAGTTAATTAGGTTGAACTTAGCTCCAATGATATGATGGCCAAATTGGCGGTCTATAATAGGTTCACCAAAAATTTGTAGCAATATTTGTGAAAAAAAAAACCTCTCCTATTCCATGTTCCTGTAGATTTTCCACTTCCACTTCTCCAGCTGGAACTCTAAAGTTATAGTTTCCCATGTCAACTTTCTCCAATTTGACACTATAATTTGAATGCCAAACCATAAATTTTTACTTTGTTCTTAAAGTGAACTGCCTTCTTTTGTCTGAACTAAATTAATTATAATCAATTATAAGGAACAGGACATAGAACCTAACAAGAAATTCTTGGCTCAGAAAATTGCGATTAAAATTATTACTCTAAAAAAGAACGTGGGATAGAGTCAAGACCAAAGCCACTGTCCAGCTTAAATTCTCAACGGCCAGATTATCTAATACCTACAGCCAGTGAATACGAGCAACTTACAAAATTGCACTGCTCTACTACTCAGAACGATATCCACGGATGGGTGATTTTTTATTGTAGTCAACAAGGAACAAAACCTCAAACTAGGTCACACAATGGTTGCACTTTATAGCCAGAGAAAAAAGTTTAAAAAAAAAAAATCAAATTTTTAGAAGAACCCCCCAAATGGGTTTAAGCTGATTCAGCCATTATTTAATATACCCATGTAAATAAAGCAATTTTTTATACATCTCATAAGCACCCAGATGAGCCAAACCCCAAAAAGGAGGAGGAAGAAAAGCCTGTTGCGTCCGAACAACACCCACATTCTTGTTCAAATATAAGAAAGAAAAGATACAGCAGCTAACACAAATGAGGGAGATAACGACAGAGTTTAAAGCTAAATTTTAAATACGAATGAATATGCTGCAATTTCTCTCTTATTTCCCCCCTCAAAAGTCAAAAGGCAAAAGCCAAACCCAATATGGAAGATAAAAGTCAGTGTGTATATGTATAATATGCGTAGATAAGCACAAGCATATACAAAAGCTGAAGAGAAAAGAAGACGAACCAACGGAGGAGGAGATGTCAGTCTCAGTAACTTGAGCCTTCTTGAGCTTTTTGAAGAAGTAAGCAGCAACCCATATGGCGCCTAAAGGCCCTCCTTTGCTTGAAAGAAGACACTGCGAGTAGAACATACTCCTTTCTCTTTTGTCTCTCTCTTATCTTTCGCTTTGGTTCTGATTCTGAAATTCAAAACATTGCTGAAAATGCTTCTGCTTGTTGAGAATGCAAGGGATGCTTATACGAAACGGTCGACTGCAGTGCGCTGCAAGCCTCAGACCCAAAAACAGAAGGAATTTTTCTTTTTTTTATATATATATAAACGGAAGGAAATAATTGTGAATTAAATATTGATGATTTTTTTAAAAAAAAAAAGGAAAAAAACAATTATTTGTACTTGTTTCAAACTATTATTTGTAAGCCTCCTTTTATTTTATTTATTTATTTTTTTTTTAAGTTGGCAGCTCTCTTCAGTTCCTGAAAAGCGACACCCAACTTGCCTCAAATAGGTTGAGAGTTATTATATTACTTATTTTAAAAAATAAATTACTATATTACTATTTGAGACAAGAGTTATTTAGTAGATTCATGCATAATTGTTATATAATTGGATAATATTATAATAAAAATCAATTCCTAGATCAACATTTGTTAAAAAAAAAAAAACAAAAAAAACCTGATTTTTACTCTTAAACCATTAAGTTATATGGCAGTTGGACATAGTCTTCTAAATAAAATTAGTCTTTCAGGCAATATTATACCTTAATTATATTTTTTACTATATATTAGTGTACATAATTTTGCTAAATTATTGATTGAATTTGCGTTGTTGAACTATTTATGGAAAATATGGCCAAAGCAATGATTTCTTTTAATTAAAAATAAAGATTTTATAAACTTAAAACTGAAAATAAAATTGGGGGATTAAAAATAGAATGGAACTTCATAGACAGAGAGACAGAGAGAGAGAGAGAGAGAGAGGGGAAAACAAAAAAGGATATTTAGATTAACCAACAGCAAAATAGAATGGGTGTTGACGTGTTGTTGGTGTTGGATAATGCCCGCGGCGTGAGTGCTCTGTAGTAGACAGAGGCAATAGTAAAAAGTCTCCTTTTTTACCGCAATCCACTACTTGACACGTGTATTGCCCAAGCAACGTGTCAATCCTCCATATCTTTCAAGTAGAACGACAATAATTGTCCAGAATTTGACCACGACAACTTCACCCAAGGCCCAAGGATGACAAAAATCACTGGCTCTCCGCCCAGTACAATCAAAATGATCAAAAAGAACTTGCTAATTTGTAACATCGTGCCGGGTTTGTTAAGTGTCAAAGTAAAAAATCATACAAATTAATTTTAATTCGATTTATTTAATTAAATTAGTTAAATTATTTAATTTTAACTTATTAATTTTGCATTGAGTTTGTCTAAAATGTACAAATCATGTAAAAATTGCTAATCATAATTGTCGCATGTTGAGTTCAAATCATGTTAACACATTAATAAAAGATTATATAAATAAACTCTAACTCAATCCTTTTAATTAAATGCATTAGACCTATCAACTCTGACCAGTTAATTTTGCATTAGACTCGTGGCGGCTTTGCAGGTCGTATTAAAAATGATTTGCCCTACTTGAAAATTAGCTTCCCAAACAATATTGTTGATAGAAGAGAAAAGGAAAATAAATGACAGAAATTTCCCACAAACTCATTTTTAATCAGTCTCTAAAAGCAACGTGTTCTTCGAGCTATTAAAAAAACATGTGTTTCTTACATGCTAAAGGACAAATCTCACTTTTTGAGACTGGTTTGTACAAAACTTGTGCCATAAAATAAATATCATTCAAGTCTACTTTGCAGTCCAGCACTAAAATTTTTACACCAATCGTTTGCATGCAACTGAATAACGGTATTATCACAAAATCAGGAGAATCACTTTTTTGAGCAACAAAAAAGGCCATTTTAGCAATACAATTATACAGCAACTAGAGATGCAGAAGTAGGCTATCTCCCGGGAAGAGTATACATAGACCAGAACAACATAAAAGATATAACAAAATATGGGGAGTAAATGCTTTCCAATGAAATAAGCAATGGAGTAACTCATGCTATGCAATTGAGAACAGATTGATTTCAATGACAAACATTCTGCTTCCATACATACTTCCCCGATGCCTCATCATCGAGCATGGCAAGGAGAAAGCCTGGTCAATATACAGGGACCACTGAGCAGGTGATCCTTGAGGAGAGCACGAGCTGAACAGGATGGCAGATGCGTCTCCGACCCTTCTGCGTGCAGCGTTATGCGCCAACATGCACTCTGAAACTTGATTAAAGCTCACAACAGCACTGAAATGCCCAGAGTTTGCAAATGCAGCTGTAAATTCGTTTACATGATCCAATTTCCCCGACACAATACTGTTCTAATGCCCACTTAGGAGCACCAACATTTGCTTTGACTTGGAAATTGCACCTCCACGACAAGTCTCATCGTACATTGTCTGATCAAAGGTCATAACTGCTGTTGCTCTTATCCTTGTCAGGGAGCATTTTCTCCATTTTCTTCATTTTCTTTTCCAAAGCCTTCTCAAAGTCACCATATGACAGTGAAAGCAGCTGGTTCAGCAGCAATGAAACTCCACACTCCTTCATACGTGCATACCTTGGTTTAATCCTCTCTTCCAAACTATAACCAAAATATTGAGGGAATTTCACGAGCTCTGGTTTTGGATAATCCATGGTCAAAAAGAACTCCCATTTTGTTATCAAATTCCCTGACAAGCTAAAAGTATATAAGGTCCCATATCTCGAAATCATGGTCCCAATTTCCTCAATACTATATCCCCTCTCCAAGAAAAATTCTGTCACAGGCTTCAGATTTGCTTCAATACTAAGACCAAAAGTCTGTGGAGATCGATAGAGAAGATTAGCAACATCAACTCCCAAAGAACAGAAGTACTCAGCAGTTGGCCGTAACTTGTCCTCAACACTGTAGCTAATAATGTTTGGGCTGCGTGTCAGAATCTTACCAATGCTCTCTGCCGAGATGCCCATCTCATGAAGAAATTCCACAGTGATCTTAACCTTCTCCTGGCTATAAGTGAGAAGATGTGGCAAGCGATATATCACTTTTGCCCATTTTGTCTTGTCCACACCCAAATTCTCTAGGAAGGCCATGGTGGGTATAAGATTTTCAGAGAGACTAATTCCACACAACTGAGGCCTTTTGATGAGGATGGTGGGAATATCTGATTTTGGTACCCCAAGATCAAGAAGAAACTCAACCACTGGCTTGATTTTCCCCTCCAAGCTATAGTAGGCAAAGGATGGGTACTTTTGCGTAATTCCCTTGATCTGCTCAAGATCCATACCAAGCTCTATGAGATAGAGAACTTGAGGGCGGAGATTCCCAGCTGGGTCTATCTCACTCACTCGAGATATGGCCTTTAGCTTCTTAGCGTCAAGGGTTGGATTGGGCTGAGAAACTGGCAGAATTGTTTTTTCTTTAACAGGTGGGTTTGGAAAATTTTCCGCTACATCTACCATAAAGTTCCCATGCTCTTCGAGAAGGGCTTCAAGGTAAGGATTAAGAGCATCCCTGATCTCAAGGGTTGTAAGTTCACGTCCTGCCATGTCAAGGGGAACTGGATTAACAAGGATCCACTTCAGAATAAAATAAAGTAAGTTAACGGTGGCTCGAGAGAAGCAATAATATGTTGAAATCGAACCTACTAGATATCGAGATTTATGAACAGAATGAAGCTTTGAGACGAGGTGGTCAATGAAAATGTCTGACTTGTTGATGGTCCTTGAAGCAACTGCATTGCTCAATCCTTGTTTCTTTAAGAACAAGGTCAAAACAGCCTTGGCTTCTTCTTTTTCTGCTGCTAACAGGGCTGGAGGCACCACTTTCAAGTTGAATGACCCATCTGTCCCAGAATCATCTAGCCATAATATCAAGAAAAATAATGTTAACATCGTAAAAGAGAAAATGATAATTCAAATGTCTAAGTTTTTTTTTGAATCTTATGTGGAGGTTGAAACAGCACTGCAAAAGCCACATGAAAGAAAATGTAAGACTTACCGAACTTTGCTTGGCAAAAGAAGAGTTTTGCAGGAAAAGAAAGTCGAGTCCTGAATATGATAAAACAAAAATCAGCATTTCCATACTTAACAGGTAAGAGAAAAAGAAAAGAAAAAACAAAAAACAAAAGAACAAATACAAAGGGAGAGAGCTGTGGAAGGGTGAGAGAATGTAGCTTCAGCTGCTACAACTACTACAATCATTTAAAACATTTATAGTAACTCAACTGAAGGAAATATGGTAGCAACCATCCTGCCCACCCTGCTTAAATACCAAAAAGTTCAAAAATAAATTAATAAGAAAACCTACGCCTACTTACTACTTCCTATCTATCGAAACCCATTTGCATTAGGGAAGAGGCTCCTGAATATATAATCCATCTCTTTACCATCCTATGCATACACACATTTGTGAACTTCAAATGCTGGACTACAACATCTTTGGTTTTCCTTACGCCTCACCACTATTGCAGTACTTCATCAGTGTGACTCATCCTTGAACGTGTCTGAAAGTCGAATCACCTCTAAAGAATACCATCATATATCACAAAATCACTCGCTTGCATTACTCTCCTAAAGGATATCTACACATCCCCTGTCAAAATCATCCTTTATTTAGCATAATATTCATCAATTTTAACACGCGGGCTTCTTAAGCCATACAGCATAATACTCTTAATCGGATTATTTTTCATCACAATTGGCACAACCCCATTAAACCCGTAACACATTTAGCTTCAAAACAAGAACGTTTATAACAATTGAAACAATACACAAGCCGATGGTGTAGAAAACGAGAAAAAATACATGTTAAAACAATCAATTTTTCCTCTTAACGTCACTCAAATAACTCATATTTCACATGTACATAAGCCAACCACGCAACAGGTACACAAATATGAATATTCTAGTCAAGAAGTCGCGTAATAAAACTTTCTCTATAAAAACAGAGAAATGGTCATGGGTGAAGTACCTTGAGGTAGTGAAAGTTCCTTTTGACAGAAATGAGAGCTGCTCGGGAGAGCTGATTCCACAGAAAGCTCTCATTTTCTATCAAAAAATGGAAAAATTAGGGTTTGCAGGGCAGAGTGAGAAGTGAGAACCGAGAAAGAGTGGGAAAAGGGCGGTCTTTTTCTCGCCTATGGATTGGGAAGTGACGTCGTTTAACTACCAGGCGCGTTTGGTGGGCCTGTGTAATGTGCCGTTGAGATTGAACGAACTTTTGAGTTTTGGACCTGTCTTCTGACTGTGTGGTACAACTACAAACACACGGACAGGGTTTTATCTAATAATCATTTTCCTCCCAATTAGAATGATGATTTTTTTTTTTTTTTTAACTCAGTTTATTGTTCTGATATTTATCCGTTTTATTTATAATAATTTTTTCCCAAATTAGAATGATGAATTTTTCTTAATTCAGTTTATTATTATGATATTTATCCATAACATGTTTCTAATATGATTCACAAATCACACCTGTTTTTAAAAATGCATATAACACAACCACATCCTATGAAGACATATTAATTTAATAGAGCAAATTAAAATAATTTTAATTCAATTTAAAGAAAAACTTTATCCATCTATTTCATATACAAAATGTTTGGGTCGGAAGGCCACGCAAGACAAACAACAAGGCCCATCAAGTATAATAATGTCAATTTGGGGGTGTATGCCGGGGCAGTATGGAATTAGGATCCTCTTCACTTTAAATGAATTGGATAATATCGAATTAGTTATATGTAAAGAGTTTTGTCCTATCAAAAAGTGAAAAGAAACATTATTTACATGTAACTAACTTGATAGCATTTGATCTTGCCGGTATAAAACCATGAATTATGAGTAGTGGCCCGGGCTTGATAAATTCATCCATACGGTCCAATTTCATGATATGCCTCTTTTCACCTGTGAAGTCCACGTGGGCTTTCGGGCCTTTTCCTTATCACACGTCGTCGTTTCATAGCCAAGAAGAAAAAACTAGCCCAGGGTTTATCAAAAATCTAAAACCCTAGGAATCAGACTCGGGGAAGAAGAAGAAGAGCATGAAACTCTAGAGGCTAGATCCATGTCGATTTTTCTGAGACGCGCATTCTCCAATCGAAACCTCCTTCTCCTCCGAAGCTCCTCGGGCCTCCATGGCGGCGAGCTCCGTCAAGTGATCAGCTGCTCTTCTAACAATGCCATGAGCTCCGAGACTCATCACAGTACTCTCACTCTTTCGGCCGTTTATTTCCTCAGAGAATCTCGCAGAGGCTTCGCCAAAGGACGCAAATCTAGTAAGTAGTATTGTTTATGTTTATTTTGATGCCCAACATAAGCCATTTTTTATGCTTTGAGATTTTATTTTTGACTGAGAGAGTAAAGGGTTATAATGATCTTTTTTGGCGGAGCCTTGGCATTTGGTGATTATAATACTACATGTTTAAATCCATTGTGAGTTAGATTCACGGGCTCGCTATTGAATGAATTTTGGGCTTTCTAAGAGTTTTATTCGTTTTTCAGATCGCGTTTTGTTAATACCTTGTTGGGTTCCATTCTTATAGAGGAATTTCTACTTGTGTAGCTTTGGAAGATCCCTATGATATTTCTCTGTATTGAGCACTTCGTTTAACTGCTATAAAAAATGAAAATGAAAAGTGAATCCATGAGATAAAGATCCATTGCTGGTATGCTGGTTGAGAGAGTTTTAGGTATTTTAGACGCATATTTTTGTTGATTGCAATACCCAAGTGAGCTTGGCAGAAGTGATTCTTTTTGCAAGAATAACTGCAATTTGTATAACTTTTCGCAACACACATGCTAGCTTTTTGCAAATTTATCATCATTATCCCTTTACATTTGAATCTTTTTTTCCGATTTGGTTGCACCTTTAGAGGATGATGATGCTGCAAGCACTATTGAAGTTTCCCCTGATATTGGACCCACTATTAAGGCAAATGCTGCCTCGCAGATGGAGGCGGCACTAGGTGCATTATCAGGAGAGTTGACCAAACTAAGAACAGGAAGGGCATCTCCAGGTGCATTTCTCAATGCCATCGCTATTTGTTGCTTGTTTATTCTCTCTTTCTGGTTGTCTGATTTATTAACACGGTTGTCTGTGGAATATCTCTACAGGGATGCTTGACCACATTATTGTAGAAATTGATGGTGTAAAGATGCCCTTGAGTCACTTAGCTGTTGTTTCAGTCATGGATTCCAAAACATTATCCGTAAATCCTTATGATCCAAATGTAATGAGCTAAACCTCTGCTTATTGAGTTTATTACTGTTGGTTTCCATACTTGTCTTTTCTTCTTCATTAGCATGTGTAACTATTTCTTATTAACACGTGTCTGTGATTAGGTCTTCAAATCTGTTGATCTATTATGATGGAATTTTTATGTATCAGTTGCATTAAGCCAATAGTTTTGGAAACTTAGGTTCATTTAAACACCCTTTTTTTCTACATGCTGATAGACACTTATGGCTAAACATTCCAGTATAGAATAATCATTCCAGTGGTGGTGCTTGTTTTATGCAGACCTTAAAAAAATTAGAGAGTGCCATTGTTGCATCTCCATTAGGCTTAGCCCCCAAAGTAGATGGTGAGCGGTTGATTGCGGTTATTCCAGCGTAAGTGATTCTGTTTAATCTCATACTGCCACTTCCCTTGTCCACAAAGAAGCCCATTTGCTAATAATGTCTATTTTAAAAATCTTTGACTTGTGATAATCATAGTTTTAATTACTGCTATATTTCAATAATTTTGTTTAATTATTTGCCATGTTAAATCTTAATCTATCTAGATGAATATTGCTCGACTCATTTACATTTTTTATGCTCTCCAATGACCAGATTGACGAAAGAGCATATACAGGTAAGCAATCATTGCCTTTTCCCTTCATTAAAATTTTTTCATCTTTTACCTCTTGTCTCTACACCGTGATGGCTACTGTTTTATATCATTGGACATTTTTACAAGGCTGTGTGTAAGGTGGTTGCCAAGTCTTGCGAAGACGCCCGACAAAGTATTAGAAGGGCTCGCCAGAAGGTATAACAGTATCTTTTTTTTTTTGACTAATCTTATCTATGTTTATATTTCATGGGTATTATTAGAGAAATATAGATTCTTCTTTGGGTAAATTTGATCGCAATGAAATAATCTTCAAGCAGGGCTGGGGCAGGACTAAACTATAGTATTGATACACAACTCAAGACAAACTATATATATTCATTAGTTTACTGTAAACAAAAGTTATCAAAATGTCTAGCCCCTTATTTTTAGTTGTCTATTGTGGTGGGCTCACAATGAAATGTACCTGTGACAAGTGTTCGTGGACGAGAAAGAAAAGAATCAAGGGCATGCCCACCCGAACCCCTACTCCTAGGCCAGAGCAAGAGCAGAGAGAAAGAAGGAACATTAAAAGTTTCAAAATACACGGGTCCGCTCGACCAGGGCCTCTTCTTCTTTCCTAGAGATTCAAGAAGATCATCCAAAATAATGTTAGGCAGTTTGTGTGGCAACGAGTCTAAATATGGGAGCGTCATTATTATAGATAGGGAATACAAATGTATTCTATGCATTGCTGTGAAATGCTCCCATGTTCTTAATCTTTATTGTGCCTAAGCAGATTGTTGGTTGGTTTTACAGGCAATGGATACAGTGAAGAAATTGTATTCACATGCCCCTAAGGATGATATAAAGAGATTGGAGAAAGGAGTGAGTTCTAATCACAGATACATAAATTGATGAGTTTTACAATGTTTGTAGTGTTTTCTGAACCTCTCTCCTTTTCTCAGATCGACGAGTTGACCAAAAAATTTGTCAAGTCCGCAGAGGATATGTGCAAGGCGAAGGAGAAGGAGATCACTGGAGGCTGAGTTCTGGATTTCCTTTGCAGGAGTACGCAGACTTTTAAGATCTCAAATCAGTAAAAAGTCCTTTGAATATCAAATATTTGGTGATCAATTCCATGAGTGAGATTTTGTCATGTTTTACTTTTATTCAAACTAATCAACTAATGCGTTTAAGAGCCTTTAAGAGCCTGTTTGAAATTGCGTTTGAAAAATAGAGCTTTTAAGTCAAAAAAAACTTTTGGGTAAAAGCTTCATTTTTAAGTTTTTACCAAAAGTACTTTTTGCCCATTTTTAAGCTTTTTGGACCCTTAAAAGCTTTTCATTTTTTTTACCAAACGAGTATGCTTTTCTTAAAACGAATTTTTTGAGTGTTAAAAGCACATTTAGGCCTCTCAAACGCAATTCCAAACGGGCCCCAAGTCAATTCTAACAAACGTTGAATCAATCATTGTTTGTATAAAAACAAAAAACAAAAAATCAATGGATAAGTTAAAACTATTTGGTCAAAATTGTGAGATAAAAAAATAATTTTTTTGCATTACTCATTTCAAATTTATCATATCAAATTATCAATCAATTAATGTGTTTAGCAAGTCATATACGAATTGAGTGTGTTATGTGACACATTAACTTCAAATTATAAATATACCCCTAAATTAAAAATTAAAAAAATAAATAAAAATAAAGTAGCCCGGACCCTCTCCTGTGAGGGGCAACGTTAGGGGCACGGGAGGAAAGTCTGTCTCAAATCAAAAGAGTAGGAGGGGGTCTCGGGGTTGGGTTTGAGATTCGGCTCAAAATGTTCTTGATCGGGCTCAACCAGTGATTAGCTGAACAAAAGCTACACAATGTACAACTACCGGCGACCAAAACCTTTACAATGAAATAGCAGCTGTGAAAAATACTCCAAGATGAAGTACTCCTCCAAGCATCTATACATATTGCCTACTTCAAATCCTCACCATTTTATGTCTCTCTCTGCTTACCAAAAATAGCCTCTTTTGTCACAAGCTTTATACCTCTCACCCAAAGCTCAGCCCTTTCAAACCCACCCTCGCATACAAAATGCAATTCCTTGTTCTTCGTAGTCACCACCCTAAACACTCCAGGTTCATCCGCACCACCCTTAATCCTCCTATTCTTCCGAAAGGCTGGGCTGGGCCCCACCTCAGCGTGCCGGCATATCACATTTCTCCGGCTGGAGCTCCCCCATCGCAGCACCCCGCCAGACCCCACCATTCTAATCTCCTTCCCGTGTGGAGTTCCTTTCCCTTGCTTGGTGTGCTTTTGAACGTACGCACCGCCTAAAACTAGCTTGCGAGAAAGCTCATCGAGTATCACACGCTCTGCATTGTTTTTCTTGCCAACAATTTTTCTTGCAAGTGAGAGCGCCGTTTCACCTCTAGCATTTTTAATCTCACAATTGGCCCCATGTGAGATCAAGAGCTCACACATGGACCCATGGCCTTCCTTTGCAGCCAACATTAGTGGAGTATAGCCGTCCCCATCAGGGACATTTACATCATAACCTCTACTGGTAAGCAATTTAACCGCATCCAAGTCACCGTGACGAGCAGCACAATGTAGAGCACAGAACCCTCCAGCATTGCGGTTGCCCTTTTCAAGGGCAAATTCAAGCATTACCTTCTCAAATAGGTCGCGGCTCTGATGCAACTCAGATAAGCTGATTGCAGTTTCGCCAGATTTGTTGTGCAGCTTTACATCAGCCCCTGCATAAACCAGCAACCTGAATGCTTCAACATGACCCTTCATAGCTGTAACCATGACTGCCGAGAAACCATTTTCGTCCTGATAATCAAGATTAAATCCTCCCCGACCCATAATAATTTTTAAAGCCTGAATGTCTCCAGCTTCGGCTGCAAACATCAATGGAGAGAAAACAGACATACTGCTGGATCGAGGTATCTTTATAGCTTTGATTACATTTAACACTGTTTGTTGAAAACCAAGGGACCACCGGTTTGACCCAGCAATTGAACTTGCAGACTGACCAGCAACATTCACCAAGCCAAAATCAGCACCAGCCATGGCCAATACCTTGAGACTCTCTTCATGCTTATATTTTGCACAGATCATCAAGGCAGTGTCACCACAATCTGTCATTGAGTTTAGATCACAACCAGAGTCAATTAGGCATTGAAGAATTTTTGACAATCCAAGACGGGCGGCCATGTGTATGGGACGGAACTCAGTTTTCTTGGTTGTCTTAACAGGGCATTCTACGTCCGCACCACAATTCAAGAGCACCTTGACAGCTCCTGCATTGCCACATAGTATAGCATGGTGAAGGAGAGTTCTTCCTTGATGAAGGATATCGGGAGAGAGGTGTTTGATGAGCATGCGCAAGATTGCACCACTCTCTTCAAAATACTCCACCGCACACCAGGTGATGGCATAAGGTTCCGCCAACCCTGCACCCACTCGAAATTCTTCCCCTGTAGCCATGTCCCAAGACCAAGCTCCCAACTTGACTTTGATGTCCGTCGTGGCACCGGCCTATTTTTACATTTTAGGAGAAAGCCCACAATGAGAAGGGGAAAAAAAACGAAAATCATGAAAAGATAAAACAGTAATGATTCTGTCACTATCTTAGCCAATACTGAACCTGCAGTACGCATCATCCTATCACATACTGCGAATATAATTCATTTTCAGGGAAGAATCTAACGCAATTCTAGAAACCTGCACCATTGGCTTTGTCATCAGGTAGAGATCCAGCTGTGATAGCTAGCACACCAACATCACAGAGGGACCCACCCATGAGTTTCAGACTAAAATAATGAAGGTTGTATTTCTGATTGTTTATTCTAAAAAATAAATAAAAGCAGCAAGCCCAAAAAATAAAAATTAATTTTTTTTATAAAAATAAAAAACCCCTTTTTAGGGTCATGTGACTGCTGATTCTATTATTTTGTCTGAGACTAAAGATCAATTTCTCTTGACGGTAAACTTGGAAGTTACAAGCTAAGAAGTACGCAAATTTACTGCAAAAGAAGCGAGCCCACACAAACTTGGCCACCATATGTTCCGCCCTAATCATTCCAAAAATTAATACTGAGACATAAAATACTCACCTGGAGCAGCAAATGGACGACGGAAGCCTGCCTGCCAACCACAGCAGCAGCAAGTGCAGTACAATCAACATTCATGTGAACAGAAGGCTTAGATGACTGAAGCAGGACCCGATCAGCCGCACTTGCATCCACACCACACTGCCATTAAGCAATACAGTCATTGTATACATTAAACAATCATTCCACAAAACATAGAGGAGAATGAACTCATGACATTAATTGGCTGCCCTGTAAGGCCTGCTGTTAAACACATT
The DNA here is from genome assembly GCF_901000735.1 of Corylus avellana. Taxonomy (NCBI): domain Eukaryota; kingdom Viridiplantae; phylum Streptophyta; class Magnoliopsida; order Fagales; family Betulaceae; genus Corylus; species Corylus avellana. The sequence goes on from NC_081545.1 coordinate 35,440,131, forward strand.
GCTGTGAATTCAGTTTCTATCTGGAAATATCCTTCCACAACCGTTAGAGAGAGGGGAGCGGACCCTATCTAACACAAAAAAGGCATAGGATATTTGTAATGAGAGGTTATCATTTCTAGCTTTCTACAAGGATTGGAACAGTTGTATAAGGAGAAGTTTCAGAAAGCCAAAATTTCTAAGCAAGCTGAAGGCACGTCGGTCTGTTACAGATGCCAAAATTATCACAGCCCAAGGAGCACACAAGTGTACTACAGCTTAGAGAAGATGGCTACAGTAACTGTATAATGTTCATTTCTGTTTTACTACAACAGTCCATACAGTAGTATCTAAAAAGAGTTGATGATTGATAGCCCATAGGATTACAATGCTTACCTTCATGAGTGTATCAACTACATCCACGAAACCCCTGAAGCATGCTGTGACAAGAGCATGCACAGCAACATGGGGCCGGATCATATCAGATCCCATAAGCAGCTCTGCAAGCCTTGCACAACCATGACAGCTCGCCTCCAGCAGAGCCTCCTCACAGGCTGGCTGTGACGCCCCAGCTTTCAGTAAGATCTCAAGAATCTTGAGGTGGCCCTCCCTCACTGCTGCTGTTGTCGCGAAGCCTCTGAAGAGTTTCTGGTTTACATCAGCTCCAGTGCTCTGTCATGTAAAAAGCACCAACCCTTAGTACATTGCCAAGCCCTTGACAAGACTCCACAAGAAGACATTACACTCTTGTCTCTTTCTTTTTCTTTTTAATTTTCCCAAAATCTCAAAGAAGGTTAAGAAGAATAAAACCAAACCAGTACCATACCAAGCATCTTGGACTCTTTGTTAATACAAAAGGTAAGGCCACATGCAGACAAAAATGGGGAACAATTTACAAATCTGATGTGATAGGGTAAAAAGCACAGAACTTCCATTTGGCAATACACGAAGGCCATTAATAAGAAAGGGGGTGTATCATGCATGCATACAACTAAGTACTTAACCTGCTCTGGCCAAAGGTCAAAGACAACTCAAAGGCATTGATTAAGACTGATCAAATGAAGTTTACGCTTAATATCTCTGATTTCATCACATTACAAGCATTTTACTCCCATCAAACCAATAGAAGAAAACATCATCAAGTATTGAATGAATGATTCTACAGTATTAGAAAACTATCAACACCCACCGTGACTACCCAACTTTCGTAACAAAATTAACTACCAAAAAAAGTTTCATAACAAAATTCAACAGCTCGACAAACTTGAGAAGGAAGTTGAATAGAGATCATCACATTTTTGTGGTGCTTAAGCATAGCAATCAAACACAAATTCGTACAAAGTTTTGTGGAGTATAGTCAACAGCAAGGCAACATAGGCAAACGATTCAGAGGGGTACTATCCTGCAAAAATAATACTCTTCCTCTCAAACAAGAGGGGGGAAAAAAATTACCATTCAATATAAAAGAGCCATTATAAACTACACCAGCAAAGGCAAAGAGACATAGTTGATCCAAAGAAAAAACTACTGCCAATCTACTGCTTTACAGAAGCGGACTACCACCACTTCTCGGTTGTAAACGCACAACAATTAAAAATAGAATGAACCATAAAAGACCCAAGGATCAAAATCATCAATAAACTTCAATAATGAGAAATCATTCAGAAAATATTTATAAAGATGGTATGCTATGTGTAACAACCATGAGAGAAGTCCATGACTATGATCTGATGGTTGAGACCGATTGTTTTTATTACTTCTGCAATTTCAATCCAATCAAGAGAAGGCTTCATCAAGTACAGAATACCGAATCTCAATACTTGACCAATACTTTTGAAGTATGCAGTTAAATTAATCACAGAGCAGATGAACAGAGTGTTATTGTTTACGTGAACAATGAGATACAGAGACAGTCCCACATAATAAGAAAGAAAATAATATGGCACATGATAAGAAAAATAAGAACATTAATTTTGGTTTATAGAACAAGATAAGTGGATTTAGCTGGAAAAAAAAAAAATGGTTAAAAAATAAATAAATAAAAATAAAAACCCTCAAGACGATCATGAACCGGATTCGAATCCGCCATTTGGAAATCAAAAGTGAATAAATTAGCTAAGGGCTACCAAATCCCTTGCATAATGGACCCAATGAGGTAAAAGCATTAAAGACAATGAATGTCCAAAGAAACCAAAACCACCCCGAAGAGTGATAATGCCTGCGGAAATCGAGACCTTAGCTTCCAGAAGCATTCTTTTAAACTAAAAGCTTAAAACGCATCAAAACGTCCTGGTATTCTCAAATCTGAGTAGATAAGCAGAGAGAAAAAGCAGATATGCTGACTATTTTAGGGGGAAAAAATCAAGTACTTAAAAAGCACTTCTTCGAACAGTAAAAGTTACCGAGATTTGGATATCCATTTTATTAAAAAACAGAACATTAAACATAAAGAGCAAGAGAGATTTAAATTTTATTTCACTCATTTCCTTTCCTTTTCTGAAGCAACCAAACTGAGTAGGAGAGAGAACTCTTTTCAAGCTTAAAAGAAGTTGATAAAAATACTGATAGAAGCTTTAACGGGAGATTTTAGAATTGAGAATCGCAAACTAATGAAAACAAAATAGGCATAAAATGCTTCAAAATCAGTTCAAATTCTTTTAAAAATAATAATTTAGAGATAAAAAGCGCTGGAATAATCTAAAACTAGTGAAAACCAACAATGTGAATACAAAAACGTAAATCACCATCTCAATCACCAAAATGCAAAGAAAACACATAAAACAGTTTCAAATGTTTTCCAAGCAAATATAAAGCGCTTTGAGACCAGTGAGAATCACAAATTTGATCACCAAAAATGTAGAGAGACAAACGAGTGAGAGAACTCAACAAAATCAAAGCAAAAGAATAGACACATCTCATTTTCGACATGCTTCAAAATCAGCGAAAATCAACAATGTGAATGAAACAGTCACGAATCTCAGCTTCGGTGACAGTGATCTGACCACTTACCAGCAATTTCTTCACAAGGTCCACATTCCCGGTGTGTACGGCGAGAAACAATGAAGTGACGTCCGTCTTGAACTCCTCGTACTCCACACGGACCTCGCTCGCCGATTCGTCGCGGAGGACCAGCTCGGTCTTCCTGCTCTTCAGGCACACAGCGCCAACGAAGTTCACGTCGACGAACGGATCGGCGATGCACTCCATCGCCGACCTCAGATCGCCGGAGAGAGAAGCTTCCAGAAGCCGCTGCGAGACCTCGGCCTCGTAGTCCACCGGAAACACCTGCTGCCTCCCGGAGAACACCGTCATAGTGACACACGTGGCGGAGCCCGAGCTTCGGTAGTACCAAACTCTCGCTGCAACTTCAGGCGAAGGCTCGCATGCGCTCTCTCTCTCCACGAAACGCGATGCTCAATAGAAACTTTGAAAGCAGTGAGCGCCAGAGACACAGAGAGGGAAGTGGTGGACGGGTGCGAATTTATTGGGATGGTTTAACTGGGACTTAACCACGGTTAAAAAAATTGGTGGGATGTTTAAAAATTAGGGTGTGGGGTCCAGTGTCAGTAGGAGTGCTTTTTTGCCTTTGAGCTCGGCCGGGACTGGTGACTGGCTAGAAGAGTGGATGAGCGGCTAATATTGCCTTGGCTATTGGCTATATATATTGAGCTTGGCAACATTAGATGGGAACCCTCGGCTCGGCTTCAATCCCGGAGAGAATATATCGTGTAACAGTCGTGTGTTTGGGATGTCAAATCGAAACCGTTGATTGTCTAGGATTTTCAGTTATTGGTAATTAAATAATTCCGATTTTATAATCTCAATCTTTATCAATTAAATAACTATTTATATCTTAATCTCGATATTTATTACTTTAAAAAATAGTTGCATTGTAAATATTAAAAATAGTAAAATCTGAGTTGGTAAAATTTCGAAAAAAGTAGGTAGGATTAGTTAGGATAAGAATTCTTTTCATCTAGAGTGAAATGTAGGTAATTCATTTTTTGTTCAAATTTACCAACAAAATTCATCATGCTCAATGTGAAGAGGTGAGAGAATTTTCATCCAACTCGATTTATAAAAATGCCACATGCCCCTTTTCAAATGGTAAATAAGAAGCACATATATTTTTAATAAAATTTGTTTTCACTTTTTGTCATTATTATTATTATTATTATTATTTTTTTTTAAAAAAAAACATGTTCTTTTCACATGCAAAAAAACACGTGGCATTAACTACATATGAAGAAGTTCTTCTAACTTAGTTTGAATGAAATATTTGTCCGTCAATAAGGAATGGAGGAAGGAACTGAGTTTTTCTCCAAACTGTGTTTAAGAAACTTCTTCAAATCCATTCTATAAAAATGTTATATGTCCGTTTGAAGGACATGCATTTTGAAGGACACAGATTTCCTCCAAAAGTCTGATGAATTTAGAGAAAAATTTTCTTCAAAATTGGGTTGGAAAAACTTTATCTAAGTCCATCTATAAAAATGTCATATGTCGATTTTGCACGTGAGAAACACATGCTTTAAATGGTAAAGACAAATGTCATTTTTATAAATTGAGTTTTAAGAAGTTTCCCAAGCCTAATTTTGAGGAAAATTTTGTCCAAATTCATCAGACTTTTGAAAATCTTAATACATAAATTTTTAACATAAAATAAAATATAATGAAATGAGAAAAATTAAGATCATTTAAAGGTAATAAATATTTATTTAATAGAATATAAATCATTTCATTTTTTAAAGTAATGGTTAATATTTTAGAATTATACCTTAATAAAACCAGCCTAAGCAATCTAAAAGATCATTTATTTTAAATTTATTTAATTATTATTTTCAGATCCATGGATTTAAAAAAAAAAAAAAAAAAAAAAATTGATGACAAGGTCAAGAGTCCTGTTGGAGTCTACGCTTTGGAGGGGATAAAAAGTTGTAGACGAAGACGAGTCATCCTGGATACTCCGTAGTCAAATTGAGTAATAGAGAAGCAATCGTTGCAATTTGTTGAGTAATGGCCCCCAGTATTTTTTGACCCGAATTTGCACTTTGTCAGCGCACGTCCTCACTCCTCACGGCTCACCCCCACAGAACAAACCCACGTGCCTTGATCTCATATATTATCGACGCAATAAGATAGTTGTTCAAATAGTTGACCACTTGCCGAGGTAAGAGAATGATTTAATAAATGAGTTTGTTGGGGGTAGGCCGGATGACAGTTATAATGCTTAAGCCATATGAATGAAAGCAAATTGTTGATTCAAGAATATCTTCCAAGAGCTCTACCTATTCTATTCTTGCAAAATGGCAAAATGACGTCTAAGCTTTTAAAAAATGTTAAACTCATTATTATAAGCTTAAGCTTTTGGGATAATTGGTAAGTTAACATAGTATTAGAAGTAAAGGTTCTGGGATCGAACATTGACTCAGTCATTCACCTCTATTTAAATTAAATATTCTACGTATTGAGCCTCAAATAAGGAGGAGTGTTAAAGTATTGATTAAAATTTATTCCTTTCTATAAGTTTAAGCTTTTGAAATTACTAATAATTTAACAAAAATTGAAGAAAGTAGTCCCTAGGCCAAAGAGGGGAACACTATATTGAGGTGTGTTTCATGAGGGTAGTGGTGCATTCATGTGCTCCATGCGAACTTAGCTATAAGTGCATCTTTTTAGGTATATTTTGGATTTTTTAGTAGCTAAACCTTAGAGGCCATTTGGTATATAGTATGGTCATTGATAAATGATTTTAGGAAAAACAAATGTAGTATGCAAAGGAATGAAACAAAACTCTCATTTTGCTTGATGTTTGACATTCTTTATAGTAGATTTTGTTGCAATTGTCTAGCCGCGTGTTATAGTTTCATTGGAGATTTTTCTTTTACAAATATTCTCTACATCCCGTAACCCCTATCATGTGATTGCCTTGTGTTGGAAATTATGAGGACAATTACTGACATGGCAAAGAAGGGGATCCAAAGTGGTATTGAGTCTACATGCTCAACAAAATTCATTAAGATCGGACCCAAATTCCCCACAATTAGGGATTTTGGAAATAAAATTTCTACCTACTATCATTGAATAGGGGATTTGAGTGGGGCTCCTCCTATCACATGGGGCTACAATTCTAATATCTCCGATACTCTTAGAACAAGAGATTATAACAATTCCCCATCCCATTTGATAGGTGCCAAACGTTACTAGGTGAATAAATCTCATCATAATAGGTTGGAAAAAAAAATGAATTTATTAAATTATCATTTATCTTAAAAATATGAAATGGAGAAAATATATTTTATAGTCAAGATTAAATTTCATCAAGGTTAATGATAACAAAATTTTGATTATAAAATAATTTATTCCCATTTTAGTTTGTTATAATTTATAAAATTGAAAGAATATATTATCCTAGATTACAGACAAAATAATACGTTGCAATACAAGTAACGAAAATTACTCTCACAAGCATCGAATACGATTGAAAGTGTCAGAATTCAGATAATGCAGGTCGGCTCAACGTTTTCGTGTAGTGTTAGAGATCTCTGTATTCAATGCCATATCGCCATGTCGTACTAGGAGACGCGTTGCCTAACTTGGGGCCGCCCTTTCAGCATGAAGAATATCTAGCGAATCACCAGTAGGATCTGGGTCCTTCCTAGAGATTTGGGGCCCATTTAGAGGAAAAATCTCTAGTACGGTTGACAACACCGTACATCTGCGCTGATTTCATGGCTTTGAGAGCCTCAAAGTGATGGATCCCACAAAGAATGCAGAAATCATGGTCGTCACACGGTACAGCTGGTTCTACCAAATTCCCGCCCCATCTCGGATCTCAGAAGATCTCCTACGTGTCTGTAGACAAAGACTGAAAGACGTAAGGTTATTATCGAAGTTATTTTAATATTAAGTGAGATTTTGATCGGAGTTCTTGGACGATTGCTAATGCACTGACACGTGGAAAGCAATGGCGGTGTTAATTGCCGAATTTTGAGTAAAGCTCAGCCTGCACCTGCAGTGCTTGGTCGACCAAGAGAATGCAGGGATAGAGTGACAACTCCCGATGAAGTAAGAACTATGAAAGCCTGGCCGCATAGTAGACACGTGTTTTGTCGAAGACGGCAACACTGACGTGGCTTAATTAAGACAAAGAGATGCTGCTAAGCGCTTCTCTTTTTTCCAAGTGCAGCAATACCAATCCCTCGCGTGGCATGCATGCGTTGCATTGGCAGGAAAGTATTCCGCCATTTTGGTCTGCATGCTTTTCAGTGTCATTGGATAATATTGGTTTTATCATTACCAAACAACTCAAAATGCCAAAAAAAAATCACCAAAATATATTAACAAATAAAAGTTAATGTTTAATGGATGATTTTATTTTATTTTATTTTTCTGATTTTTTCATACTCTTGTCTCCAAAGCCGAACAAGAGAAATGGGTCTCTTGATCCCATCCTCTTTCCTTTCACTCCTTTCTGATTCCTCTCTTGTCCTCTATATGGAGCTAATTAAATAATTCAAGTTGTCACCGACATTAAGAAGGCTATCCACAAATCAATTAATGCAAGATATAGAGGGGAGTGGCTGAATATATAACAAACCATAGTAAAAGCAGGTGCACGTTGATTCATCGAGTTGAGCCTACCAACGAGACAGGGGTGTGACCCTGCACGTGATGGGAACGGAGGAGTTTCTCCCGTCTTTTCTTCCTTTTCATTTGTTAAGTGGTCTAGACTGCTCCCACTCCCAGATTTCTTTATATTTTCTTTAAATTTAAAAAATCAAACTCTTTTTTATTATGATTTAAAATGCAGATCTAGTTATTACCTAGAGAGTGGCTTCTATACAAGGTGGCACAAAGCCACCCTTCGTGCTCACCACTAAGCAAGTTGCAGTGTGACATGTCAACATTTTAGAATAAACTTAAGTTTAAAGAAAAAATATCATCCCACCAAATTATACCAAATTTCAAAAAGAAAAAAAATTAAAAAACTAATTTTTTTTTTTTTAAAAAAAAAAAAACAAAAATTGAATGAGTGGGTGGCTATCCGCAAGGCGCAAGCCACCCTAGATGGGCGGAGATGGTCGCCAGTCACCCATTCTTAAAAAAAAAATTAAAATTAAAATTAAAAAAATCTATATAATCTAATGTTTTAATTCTTATTTGAGTTTGTGCAATAATTATAGGTGGCCAGCTTTAATTCGTAACCATTACCCTCTATTATTTATTGCTTATAATCACATCCATAATTAAAAATTAAAAAATAAATAAATAATTTAAAATATGTCACGTTGATCAATATAAATAACGAAGTGTAATAAATGAATGACAACAATAAAAGTTATCACCGTGCACGAGGGGGAAGCACGAAGCAGCATTAATTTCCACAATCACCCGATTCACCCGCTCATGTGAGCCTCTTTAATGGCCCTTCAAACTATGATAGTCCGCACACTCGCACAAAGTCACATCAGTTTCTACGAATTAACGGACAGGTACTCCATCGTGTACGTGCCACCTTGGGTCTGGTAAGAGTTGCCAATTTCTTGGTTATTTCGAAGGGGGAATTTTATTTATTTATTTATTTTTAATTATTATTATTTCTTGGCTCTTTTGTGACTATATTTTAATATTTATTGTTTTAAAATAAAAGATTACAGTTGTGTTTGGCTATATTTGAATGACTAGATTCTCTGTTTTGTTGGGCGATAGTTTTTGAGTTTGGTGGGCAGGTGGGAGCACATAAATATTAAATAGTATGCTTCTGCCTTCTGGGAAGATGATGAGAGGTATAAGAGCATTTTCAGCATATTTTTTATAAGGTAGTATGTTTTTTAAGTTTATAAAATATATCAAAAAAATTACAAAAAATATCTTACAACAGATTCTCTAAATGAACTCTAAACATTATGATTACTACAGTGAAACCTAATGTTTTGGGTTTCACTATTACAATCCTTATGATTATTAAAATAATAAAAAAAATTATTCTCTCATCTCTCCTCTTATGTCTCACAATTCTCTCTTATCTCTCCTTTCATACATATAATATAATTAAAAAAATAAATATTTTAATAATATAGGGAATGATTAAGGGAAACTATTATGATGTATTTTGACATAAAAAAGTAAAAAGTAGTTTGAATCCTTAAATGTAGGAAAAATGACAATGAAGCTGTTGGAAATTCTCTAAGGAGGTGATTTTGCCGTCCTCTCTAGTCTCTACGGCTCTGGTCTTATGTGATTTTTTCGTGCATCACGTCCCCGACCTTATAAAATATTTCGGTTCGCCTTTGTTTACAAATTGATGTATTAGCCTACATTATTCACCAAATAATTAAAATCAAATACTGCGTAGATTGTTACATTAGTTTGTAAATATACGTTGACGTGATAAATAATGTTACATTGACGGCTATGTAAATTTGTAAAGTATTTTAGTAAAACCTATATCCCAAATATTTGACTTCTCAGTAATCTAATAGAGTTTAATGCATTATTCTATACATTGGTGCAGACTGTTGGATTCTACTAAGGAGGAAAATACTGTAAGGAAAAGAGGGAGTACTCCCTCCCGTATACACAAACCCAATAAACTTATTTAACGTTGTAAATATTAATATATTATTTAATTTTTTAAATGACATCGCTTAAAATAATCTATATAGTTAAATACAATAATTTTAAGTCATGGGACCGGTAATTGAAAGTTAACTTTTTGGTTTGCTCGGACGAAATTGGCTCCGTCAACTCTGACTTTAAAATGACGCATTTCGGCCTTAACAACGGTGTCATGACTCATGAATGGGTGGGTGAAATTGATGCTTGTGAGTAGGTCACGAGGGCCCCCTTTGTTGCATAGGAACGCAACACAAGATTTAAATTTTGAACTATAAATCGTCCGATCGCAAGGCTTGCAGCTTGGCCCCTCACATTCTTTTCCAAAGTTGGCAATCAAAACCATTGCCATCATGATCTTCCTTTTTTTAACACTAGTATCCGTTTGATTTGACGGTTTTAAAATGCAATGATTGAAAAAAAAAAAAAAAAAACTAGCGATTTTAAAATACCGCGAGAGAAATCAAATTTCATATTTACGTTTTTCATATGATTTTAATTTAGTTCATATTCAATTTTTATAATTAGGTTTTAGGTTCTTAATTCTTTGATTTCAAATAGGCCAATTTATAGTCAAATTAATTAATATATACAGCTGGCACATAACGTGTCAAACGAGAAACACGTGATATTAATTGATTAGTCTGATATGACATTGTTAATTAATTAAACGGTAAGTAGACAAAGGGACCTATCTAATATAACAGGAAAACTTAAAGTCCTAATTGTTGAAATAAAAAACTTAAGAATTAAATTGAAATTGCATAAAAATCTAAAGATTAAATTTGTGTTTTTTCGTAAATATAATTAATGAAAACGCGATTTTATTAAACACAATTAAGTGTTTAATAAAATATTGATTTGATGTTTAAAATAGTGAGACTTTTAAAATAGGAAAATGCTAGGTATTCTTCTAGTGTTTTCCTAGTGTCCTCCTAACTGTGATGTGACTTTTAAAATCATTGATAGATTAAAAGTCAATAATGATAATCTCAAATTCAACGATAATTTTAAAAGCTATATTACAATTTGAAGAATACTAGAAGAACACTAGAAAAACACTTAACATTTATGATTTCCCTTTAAAATACCACAAGTTATTTTTTCGTTAACCCTTTTTCTTTTTATTTTTTATCTGAAAACATACAAATCAAAAAACGAATCATTAGAAATTTAAAAGGAACTGGCGCCACAGTTTTTGATTGCAAGAATTCTACAACCAATTTCACAAATTTTCCTTTGTCAACAGACACAAGTGACCACCTTAAAGCTTTTTGCACCTTTTTTTCTTGGCTCCTTGCCTTAAATTAATACGAGGGCTAAACTTTGATAAAACGTGAGGGCGACACCAACATTTAAATACGACAACGTCACTAAAACATATTGGAAATCCTAATGGCAATCAATGATAGGTGGATCGCCATGGAAAGAAAGTTGTTTTGGAGACAGATTTGTCTCCAAGACACCAACTAACCCCAATTCAAACACAGCTTGCTTGTTCCTCAAAGTTCCCAAACTTAAGCAAATTTGATTTTATCTCCTTTTTTTTTCTTTTGATAAGATGGTAAGTTGGTAACCAACCTTTGAAGCCATGGCTTCCCCTTTATGTAAAAAGTAAAAAAGCAAGCAATTTATCAATAATCACTCAATAGGTTTCTTTGCCCCTCGGTGTTATCAAGAAATGATTGAAGGAGCCAGGATTCTTAATTTCATAATTTGTCCGAATCATAGGCAAAAATTGACATGCTCTCGGACGTGGGCAACCTTTGCATGAAAAAGGGTACTGTATATATGCATGTCTTTCTGTTCTAATTATTTTGGTTTTTTTTTTTTTTTTTTTTTTTTTTCCCTGAGTATCCTTTACTATGATCCCAGGAAAGATAAAGGTACTCATGAGTGTTCCTAACATATTCTCTTAGCAGCTGAGTTGGTTTTGGCTCTGTTTAGTACTATGGATTTTTTTTTTTTTTTTTTTTTTTTTTTTTTTAAAAGGGGGATGAAACATGCCAACTTAACTAAAAAAAATGTTAAATTATATTTCACTTCTAAAAAAGTTTTATGGAACAATAACACAAATGCTAATTCTAAAATATATATATATATATATATATATATATATATATATAAAAACTGCTATTTAAGTGTCTATAAACATTTAAAAGGCATATTAAAGTTAAGAATTTAATGTGCCTTTAAATGTTTATAGACACTTAGTACTATTTTAAAATATTAAAATCATCTCCAGTCCATTTGAACGGGATAATAATATCCAATTAGTTATAATGGATGTATATTTTTGTCCCATAAAAAAAGAAAAGACAAAAATATCATTTCACTATAATTAACTGGATATTATAAAATTTAAATGAACTGGAGAGGATCTTGTTCATATTTTAAAGAGGGATGAAAGGTACCCAACTCTTTTGCCAAACTTAAGTCCAACTTTGACGTTATTTTTTTATTTAAAAAAAAAAAAACTAATTAGCAAATGAAAAAAATGTTTGAAGGAATAATATCTATTTTTGGTCATTCTTTTATTTGGTATTTTTTAAAAAAAATAAAAAATGATATTTTTCTTTGTAATAATGCAATTTTTTAAGTTGGACAAATTAGTTGGGACTCTACCATTTTCCTATTTTAAATGGGTTGACCAAATAGAAAGAAATTTTGGTGATTTTCCTATTAGAAGCTTAGGTAAATGCATAGAAAACTTCAATTGCTATAAATAAATATGTACTTTTTCCTTTTATCTGCGGGCGCGAAAATTTCAATTTGGACCACTCCTACTGAAAATTGTGGGCTAAAGCCCAGATCATTTTGTAGCCTGGTACTACCGTACTAGTAGTAGGTGTATTTGGAACAGGTATTTATTATCTACCTATGGTCTTTGGCTCTCTCTGTACAACGTTTGAATTCTGCAACAACATCCGCATAAATGGCCTCAGCTTCCAAAGAAGAGAAGCGCAGTAACTCTCTCTCTTTCTCTCTTCTTAATATCATTGTTCTTAGTGCTGTCGTAAATCTATAGACTCATTTTGTGTACAATTTTCCCTTAGTCTGGCTTAGGTTTATCGATAATAATGGTTTGTGAGCTTTTCAGGTTCTGCCAAAAGAGTAGCTGTTATTGGTGCCGGTGCTAGGTACTGTTCATTCATTTTGGGGGTGTAGCTGATTTTAAGTCATTCATGAGCTCTGCAATATACTGTTTGTTCGTAAATCAGTAATAGTATTTTCTTAGAGACAGGCTGAGTAGAGTATGTGTTATCTCTTAATTTCAGCTATATTTCCATTGATCTGTATGAATTTAATGTGGGGTTTATTTATTAGAATCACAAAAGCAAGGCTGATTCTATCGTTGGCAATTAATATTGGTTATAATGAAAGCAAAAGAAACAAACAAGCTGTGGATATAATATATGTTTATTTTGATTTTTTGGGTGAAAAATTTGCATATTCTTGTGGAAAGGCTAAATAGGAAGGAGGCGATGTTGATACCTAAGAAAGTTAGTACAAAATTACTTGGGTGGATTCCTCGCATTGAGTTGGCGGATTACAAAGGTACTTAGTAGTGTTAGGTTTCACATTGGTTCTTTACTAGATGATATTGGGTTTTATAAATGAATAGAGAGAGCCCCAATTGTAATTTAACTAGTTATTTTAGATTGATAATACAAATGTGGCTAGCGCTTTTTTTGGATTGTTTATAAGTGGTATCAGAGCAACCTAATAACATTGTGTGGCATTGAGGCATTGCATGACCTGGTCCCTTACTTACCGATAGGTCTTGTTTCATAATTCTCACACATTTATATTTGCAAACTAGTTTGTGAATGCTACATATATCATTTTCTTTCCCTTTTCCGTAAGTTGACTTTGACTTTACTTTGATGGTGAAGTGGGCTTGCTGCAGCGTACAAGTTGAAATCACATGGTTTGAATGTCACAGTATTTGAAGCTGAAGGAAGAGCTGGAGGGAAGTTAAGAAGTGTTTCACATGATGGCTTAATTTGGGATGAGGGAGCAAATACAATGGTAAATTTTGTGGCTGCAGATGGGAATGACCATGAATCCAATGTAGAATTTGATAGCAATAGTAATGGAGGTTTTGTTCTGTTCAGACTGAAGGTGAAAGGGAGGTCAGAAGTTTACTTGATGATCTTGGACTTCGAGAAAAGCAACAATTTGTAAGTGTTTCTGCATTGTGGACCTGTAACTTGTGCATTTTCATGCCAGAGTGGGGATCTTTGTCTTTAACTTGTCGTCTTCTAAAGACTTGTGACTGCTAGACTCTGATTATTGAAATTTTGAAGTGATGTTTTGTTGCTTGGGAGATAAAACTATGAAGTTTATTGTAGCTGTTCTCCAAATCTGTCATGATACTTTACTGACTAAGTTAATTGTTGTCTACCGTTACAGCCAATTTCACAGAATAAGCGGTATATTGTACGAAATGGTATGCCAGTGTTGGTATGTCCCTTGTTTTACATCTGTACTAACTTAGTTTCTTCTTTTGGTAGTATCATATGTGTTCAGAATATTTTTTATTTTGCGGTTTTGTTATTGTTGTATATGCAATTGTGCCTAACCCTGACCATAACATGACGTCTCAATTTTTCTCACCAGATACCCACAAATCCCATTGCACTGATCACAAGCAACATTCTTTCTGCACAATCAAAGGTTTGTTTCTAGAACATGTTCAGAATGCACTTCAACCTTAGAAAGTTTCTATTTTTTAAAGAATTATTTTGCAATGTTTTTGGGCCCATTGCCAATAGTGATAACGTGTTTTATTTTTAAAGTCTCTCTCTGAGTATACGCTTATGGGGTATGTTTATGTATTTGCAGTTTCAGCTCATTTTGGAGCCATTTTTGTGGAAGAAAAGTAACTCAAAAGTTTTTGATGATTCACAGGAAAGGTGATAACTTCAATAATAGGCAATTTTAAGTTCTCAGCACTTTATGTCTTCTTTGTTTGTTTTTATTGAGGAGTAGTTCCTTTGTATTCTTATTTGCTATTTCTTTTTCTTGCAGTGTGGGTGGGTTCTTTGAGCGTCATTTTGGGAAAGAGGTATTCATTGTACTGTATCTCTATTAGTCCATGATGCTAACCATTCCTGTCTTCAAATAATGCTTATATAACATAAATTTGTACAATTTTCCTGACAAAATCGATTTTGCACACAATATAATAAAATACTCAATAGCTTTGGATTTGATGGATGGAAATATTTAATGCATTTCTAAACACTGATTTTCACTTGTAAGGTTGTTGATTATCTCATTGACCCTTTCGTTGCGGGCTCAAGTGCAGGGGATCCTGAATCTCTTTCTGTGAGTAATGTCTTAGATCTTTGGACTACCTATATACATAAGTATGATATTGTTTTTTGATTGATCGATTATTTTACTAACTAAAGAAAATGCCTACCCTGACATGCGTGTATTTGTTCTAAAATGATCAGGTCATGGTTGACATAAGAAACACTTGAGCTTTTGTTTTCATTTTTATTCTTTTTTCCAATCTGCAACTGTTAGTTTTGGGGAGCTGCTTTTATAAGCTATGGTATCTTTTTAGTTATGACTTCGAGTTTTGATGCTTATTCATTTTCATTTGTTCGATAACCCCTTTTCTTTACCTTCTTATCATTTCAAATAGATGCAGCATTCTTTCCCAGAGCTATGGAATCTAGAAAAAAGGTATTATGTACTTTTTGCAACTTCCACCTTATAGATTTGTTCCTTGCTGAAGAATGTTTGACGTAATTTTTTTACCAGTTTTCTCTGGTTTCTGTTTGAATTTGGATTGGGCAGTTGGTTGGGTCATTCAATAACAACCATACCTTCGCCAATCCTACTTTTAGGAGAGATTATGGGGAAAATAGATATACTATTGCTTTATCAAAGCACTGGAAATTTTATATGTGCGTCATTCTTAAGTTGACCTTGATATTTTTGTCTCCTTATGTTACACAATTAGATATCCACTGTGAGTAGGGGTCTGTATATTTTGCAAGTCTGTATATTTGTCCAAATATTACAGGGCTTCATTAAAGTCCTGTAATATTTGGATAAGAAGTCATGATAGATTTGGCTGTAAATAGTGTCTCAATTGTTTAACAATCCGTGAGCACTTCAAATTTCAGTCTAGGTTTAGTAATACTTGAAGTCATACTCATTAGCAAATAATGTTGAATCTCTATAGCTTCGCTTCTTACTGACTGTTCGCATTCATATTTTTGGACAGAATTTAACCCCAAAGCAGTAGTCCCATTCTTACTTTTTTTTGTTCGTTTGTTTGGGCCTAACTGTTGTAGTTGTCCAATTATGAATAACATGTACCTAATGATATTCTATCTATTGATGCTTCCTTCATGATCTATGTCTATAATTGGCCAGTTTTCTATTCCATCAGGTTTGGCTCTATTATAGCTGGGGTGGTTCAATCTAAGTTATCCAGCAAAAGAGAAAAACGTGGAGATACAAAGGGTACTGTAGAAAAAAAGAAACACCAACGTGGCTCATTTTCGTTTCATGGTGGAATGCAGGCACGGTTACTGCTTAAGAATTGATGTAGTTTCCATGTTTTACCTGACATCACTTATGTGTAGCATGCTTCTCACATTTGTAGATGTAGGAATGTAATGCTTCTATTCATCTTTGTTGCACACTGCTAGTTTTTAAAATAAATACTTGGTCCTTGTTTTCTGATCTTGGTCTTTTGCAGATGCTTACTGATATGTTGTGCAAAGAGCTTGGCAAGGATGACCTTAAACTGAACTCAAAGGTTTTGTCATTATCTTACAGCTGCGATGGGAATTCTGCATTAGAAAATTGGTCAGTTACTTGTGCTTCCGGCCGTGATAAGCATTCACAAACCTTATCTGTTGATGCTGTAATCATGACGGTCAGTGCATATCTTTTGTCAAGAATGTGTTTTTTGTCATTTATGTGCTTTATTTTTGGAAAACTTCATTCAGAGGGTTTTTTTTTTTTTTTTAACATTCTTCATAGTGTATGATTTATGTGTCTGAAACATATGCATGTCTGATTTGCTAGAAAGAAATAAAACAAGAATAAATGAAATAAAGAAAGAGAGAAAATATTATATCTTATCTATTCCACATGGCAGTTGTTGGACTCCTGCCAACGCCATGACTAAGTTGGATTAATGAGAGGTTTCTCAAGGACCGAAACCCCTTGCCACAGGGCACCAACACTTAGACCTCACATATACTGCGCCTTAGTCACAGTTGATACACACAATCTGCTTCTGTATGTTGGAATCTACTTGATCTTTCCTCGGCATGAATGGGAGTGCATCTATTGACACTTGTCACACTTTATAAATGTTTTTCTGCTAAGAAAGGAACATAATTGTTTTCTGACAAGGAACTTGTTTATCATAGGCTCCATTAAGTAATGTCAAAGAAACGAAGATCACCAAAAGGGGAACTCTCTTTCCACTTGACTTTCTTCCTGAGGTATTTATTGCTATAGTTTGTCTTGAATAATTGTGCACATGCTTATCAATGTTTTAGGAACTACATTGCAGTTTTGTCTTAGTTACTTGTGCTGGTAAGAACCTGGAAATATGTGCATCCTTATACAAACAAATCGGAAAAAGCAAATGGTTAGCATGCATGAAATTTTCTGCTAGATGACATTAACAATAATGAAAAAAGTAATATATAATATGTCTGCATTTTGACATTTCTCTTTGAGACATTTTTGGTTGGGTAGGAACGAGGTAGTAGGTGTTTTTCCTTCAACTTGAATATCTAAACGGATAGAAAACATTCCTCTAAATGCTTCTCCATTGTGTTCAGTTAAGCTTTATACCCGTAAACAATATAACTGGACAAGTCATTGTCCTTGACAAATAACTTTGGCACTTGAAAAAACCCTGTTCATTCTTAGTGCTTTCTATCAGTTCAAGTTGTAGCAAGCATATCACATTTTCTGGTCATATTGCAGGTGACTTACATGCCACTATCAGTCATAATCACCACCTTTAAGAAGGCGAATGTCCAGAGACCTCTTGAGGGATTTGGAGTTCTTGTTCCTTCTAAGGAGCAACAAAATGGTCTAAAAACCCTTGGTAATGCTTTGTCATGGCTCACTACAAGTGAATATCTTATATAATTCTTCTAATGTTGTCACTGTATGTATTCTGGTGTACAGGTACACTCTTTTCTTCTATGATGTTTCCAGATCGTGCACCTAATGACCTTTATCTCTATACAACGTTTGTTGGCGGAAGTCGAAACAGTGATCTAGCGAAAGCTTCCACGTATGGGAAACTTCAATGCCTTTGATTTTATAAATCCATTATGTATCATATCCTTCACTTTTATATATTTTTCATAAAATTTTTAGTTACTTCTTTTATTGTTGTTCTAATTATATTTTTCCTGCAACATTTTTCTCCTGTTAACTGTATTTCCAGAAATGAGCTGAAGCAGATCGTTTCTTCTGACCTTAGGCAGTTGCTGGGAGCAGAGGGAGAACCCACATTTGTAAAGTATACAAACCAATAATTTATTGTTTTTTCCTTTTTCCTTCTTCTTCAGGTGGTAAAGGTTGGAAATGATATATCTAATTCAGTAAATTACCATTTTTCTTGGTTTGAGTTCTGATATTTTGAAGTTTACCTAATGGCAGTCATTTCTACTGGAGTAAAGCATTTCCATTGTATGGGCGTAACTATGGCTCAGTTCTAGAAGCAATTGAAACGATGGAGAAAAATCTTCCTGGATTCTTCTATGCAGGTACTCACTTATCAACTTGAATTTCAGATAAGCAATCATTTTCAATCCAGTTGGATAAAGGGGTGGCAGATCCTGCATTATCTTAGACTTAGACCAATACAAAAATCCTTTTCAATCACAAGTTTCTAGGGAGTTTATAACTTTTCAAATTCAGATCTTAATGGTGTCTTAGGTTCAAGATTTTTCAAACCGTGATTCCCATTATGCTTTTATGTACTATTGTGTGAGAAAAGAACAAAACATCCAGCCATCATATAACTATATGCTGTGTTAGCATGGTAGTTGAAGATATTGCAAGAAAATTGCAGGATATTTGATAATACCTTGTCCTAAGGTTTGCCCATCAAATGATAGGAGTCCCTATGGCTCTAAGTATAAGTGAACTCATGTCCTCATAGCCTTATACTAGTGGAGTATATGGAGTTGGGTACAGAAATCCTATTTTGCCAATATACACCTTGTAAATTTTGTGTAAATGCCTCTAAACCTAATGAAACCTTCTTTTACTGCCATTTTACAAAAAAAAAAAAAAAAAAAATTATGGGAAACAATGAGGATGATATTGAATGGTATCCTGCTGCTAATGAATCAAATAAGTGGATTTTTATCTTAATTTTTTATTTTTTGAACGTGCACTTACAAGAATGGTTTCTGTCTACCATATTATATAAGATGATTAACTAATGCCATTGACATTTTAAAATTTCCTCTCTTGTTGTATGGACTATGAACTTGTTAGGGAACCACAAGGGTGGCCTATCTGTTGGCAAAGCAATAGCCTCTGGGTGCAAAGCAGCTGATCTTGTTATATCCTATCTGGAGTCTTCTTCAGATGACCAGGCCCGTAGGGAAGAACCATCATTATAGAAATAAGTGTAATATTATCTATTAATCTCTCTTCTTTGAACAACTAATGCGTTTGTGAATAGCTGCTGCCCAAAATAATTTGTGAAGACTAGCAAATTTATTTATTTTTTTGTAACGCTGTGTAAAGACTCTAAAAAGGTATCAACACCATGCATTTGTTCAGGCTACATTGTCGACATGAACAAACAGGGCGACCTAGTAAATGTAAATTGGGGTTACCGAAAGATGTCTTGTAAAGATCGACCAGATAACAAATGTAACAGACATCTTTATAACTAATGTGTCTAATGGTGGGTTTGGCACCATAATTTCGCTAGATAAATTTATTTACAAAGTGTTTCATTTGAAAGTGCGTTTGAAAAAAAAATGGAGGTTTGAAAACTTAAAAAGATCTACGATTTCATGCAGTAGGTAAGTGAGTGGATTTTGAAAAACACGATTTTAAAAGTCAGAAATAACACTAAAGGCATTTTAGAGATATTTTCAAATGTTTTTGTTCCTTTCTTCTCTTTTGGATCGGAAAATAGAATAGTTGGGTGAATCAAAAATCCAAAGGAGGTTTATGGCCAAGGGTAAAGATGTCCGAGTAACCGTTATTTTGGGATGTACCAATTGTATTCGAAATAGTGATAATCAAAATGGTGCTAATAACGAATCAATGAGTATTGGTATTTCGAGATATATTACTCAAAAGAATCAACATAATATGCGGCATGCCTAGTCAATTGGAATTGCTAAAATTATGTCCCTTTTATTACAGACATACAATTCATGGGGAGATAAATAAATAACTCGAACCGATCATATATTTTTTAAATTGTATTTTCATTCACTAAATTTTAAAAATATTATTGGTCACCCTGAACTAGTTCTTCCTTCAGAGCTCTCTCTCCTTTTCCTTCATGGATAGTTACATCTAAGACTACATCTCCTCTACCGTTCCCAGCCTTCGTACCCTTACTCTTTCTTCCCAATCATTCATTCTTTCCATAAATCATATCTCTCTACCTTATATATTAATTTTTCTTTTTCTTTCTTTCACTTTCCCTGCATTTCGATGGAGGATTCTCTTATGTCCCAGGCAGCCCTCCAAGCTCCTATTGTTGAAACTGAAGCTTTGGGCTGGGATAATATGGATCAGTTGGATGTCCATGATGGTAATCTTACTACTCAAGAGGGATTTGTGTTCATTGGTAAGCTTTTAGCTTTAAAGCCTCTTAATACATACCATGTTCGTGCAACTCTCTCTTATGTGTGAAACTTTGCAGTACCTCTGTCCATAAAGGTTTTAGCTCCAAACAAGTATTTATTTACTGTTTCACTTAAAAGTCATTTTATAAGTATTATCACTTAAGGTCCTTGGAATGTTCGAGGCTCTCTTCTTCTACTTCAACCTTGGTCTTTTAATCTAGCTATTGATGAAGTGGAGGTTCTTCTCTGTTCATTCTGGGTACAAGTGTATAATCTTCCTCATCAGAATATGATAGCAACAAAATGCCATTAGGATTGACAAAGGGATAGGAAAGCTTTTGGAGCTAGACAATAATAACTCCGCTGGTCAACACCTTTCTACCTCTTGCTCCAGGCTTCTATATTCCACGTTTAGGTATGAAACCTCATTGGGTTGCCTTCAAATACAAATTGCTCAACTAAACCGATTACTCAACTACTCAACTTCTGTGCCTACTTTGTAGCATATAGGGCCGCATCCAGATCTTACCCTGGTAACATTCCCTTTTTCTCCCCCCCTTCATATCAACTCCCCTTGTTAGTGAGAAGGATCCCCTTCACTCTATTTGTTTGTTGTAGTTTTTTCGTCTTGAAATGTACTTATAAAAAATTAAAAATTAAAAATATTATTTTTCAAATCAGACATTTTAAAACTCCTCAACTAAACCGACACTAAGAAGGAAGAGGTATGACCATATATAGGTTCTAAAAGATTTTGTGTCCAAAATATATCAATCCAAGTTCTCCGGCCAACTTTCCTCGCCCGTTTTTCTAAATTAGATCAATACTTGGCACAAAATTATGTGGGCTGGGTCTGACTAATGGGTTGGCCCGGATATTGTCCGAGATACGACCCGGGATAGCTTCTTTTTTTTGTAACACCGGTATTGCTTCTTCAGTGAGCCGAGGAATCGCTTCTTTTTAGGGTTTTTCTCTCGGAGCTTCAAAGATCGAACGCAGATACCAATTCAGCCTCTCAAACCTGGTGAGTTTCTGTTTCAAATCCTTCAATCTTTTTTCTCAAAGGAATGTATCATTTCATACGTAGAACACTCTTAGAAAATCGAAATGTAAATTTGAAAACCAGTTGCATCCGTTATATCCAAACAACACCCTTGTTCAATTCAGTTTCAAACCCCACAGAGCAACAATCTTTAACAGTCTCTTACCTCGTTAACTCATGTGGGTTGTCTTTAGAACAAGCTATTTCCGCTTCAAAGGTGATTAGAATAGAAAACACTGAGAAACCAGATTCGCTTCTAAAGATGTTAAACACTTATGGGTTTACAAAAACTCACATTTCAACCATGATTTGTAAACTTCCATCTCTGATTTTAGCTCACCCAGAGAAAACTATAAGGCCCAAGATTGAGTATTTTGAGTCATTGGGTATTAGAGGTCCTGACCTACCTAAGATTATCTGTTCAGCCACATTCGTTTTAAGGCCTAGTTTGGAGAAACAGATAATACCCACCATTGATTTTCTTAAAGGTTTTATTGAGACTAATGAGAAGCTTGTCAATGTATTGAAGCAATCGACCCGTATAGTTCAATGCAACTTCAACAAATTATTGGTGCCAAATATATCCACTTTGAGGGCTCATGGAGTGCCAAAAGAGCTTGTTGCAAAGCTTATAATCATGCAATCTAGATCAGTTTTGCTGAGGACTGATTTGTTTGAAGAGGTGGTTTGTGCAATTAAAGAAATGGGGTTTGAACCGACGAGTGGATCGTTCATTTTGGCCGTTCGATGTAGGTCAACAATCAGCAAAGTGAAGTGGGAAAAGAAAAAGGAGGTTCTAATGAGCTTTGGTTGGTCCGAAAGTGAATTTCTTTCAGCATTTAGAGTGCAGCCAATGCTAATGCTTTGTTCAGAGAAGAAGATCAGGGATGTGATGGACTTCTTGATGAACAAGGTGGGTCTGAAGCCATCAGATATTGCTAGAGGCCCAAATTTATTTCTGGCTAGTGTGGAGAGGAGAATGATTCCCAGATGTGCAGTTCTGCAAGTTTTGATGTCTAAAGCTATGGTTAAGGAAATAAATTTAATTTGTGCTTTGAATTCAAATAAACAGTACTTTGAGAAGAAGTTTGTGACTCCGTATTTGGAAGATGCCCCTGAAGTGATTAAGGCATTCCAGGGTAAGATGGTATTTCAGGGATTCAGTAATTGATTGTGAGACTTGAATCTGATGAAGGAATCATTGAACTTTCCAAACATGCTGGCAACTGAGTCACAATCTGATGGAGGAATTATTGAACTTTCCAGAGTCTCCTGCTGTTTTCTATTTAGACTCCGACGATTTGGTAAGACCAGATTGGTTTAGCTTTCCAGGAATTAAGGCTTGTGTGTCTCTACAGACAGCATTGGTGGCAGATACATTTTGAGGAAAGCTACTGTGGTGTGTATAATGTGAGGATGAGAATGATTATACATGTTAGGCTTTTCATGGTTGAAGGATATAAATTTTGTGATTGATTTTGAATGAGCTGATGATTTACATTTTTTTTTTTTTTTTTTTTTTTTTTTTTGGAGCTACTACAAGGAAAGGAGAGTAAGGATCAAGATTCTTGATTCTAACTGCAGACAAGAAAGGGAGGGGGTCGGGAATGCTTCCATAATAATGATGACCATTTTGCAACATTATGTGTTCTCCTAGAAACCTTGGTCGCAGACCAAGAAGAAAAAGAATTAAGCTGAAAAAGATTGTTTGGTTCACTTACTATTAGTTTAAGAATGCTGGAACATTGCTGCAGTACAATATGTGTATACTTAAGAACATATACTTCGGGCAAAATTGCAGAAGGTTAGGGCTCTACGTAATCTCAACTCCTATTACCCTGCTTTTGGGGTGACCAACACTGAGTAATAGCCTTTAATGTGCTATGTCACGCCTTATGGGGGTGTCAAGTTTCATTTGGCATGTTTCGACATGTAATTTTGGGTTTAAGCAGTGCTATGATAAATAATTCTTGTTAAAAATTTGGTAAAATTGGGACTTGACTTTTAAAATCACACACGAAACCTATCCCTTTGTCCGTGATTTTAAAACTTAAAAATTTATGTTTTCAAACTACCATTTTTTTTAAAAAAATGCTCATCTAAACAAAACACTCTTCACAATTTTGTTTAGAAACACACTTAACTTGGAAAAATCAAGGCCAATTGGACTCATCTAAAAGTCATTTTTTCTTTTTTCTTTTTGTAAGTAGTCATTTTAACTTTTGGGTTTAGTTAATGTGGTACAAAGCCTACAGATAGTGGTATCATGGCAGGATTGAACGCACAAAATGGGTATTGTTGATTCCCTAACTCATGGGTATTTGTTGATGCATCTAGAATAAATGATATATGTATGATTGTTGTTGATTCGATTGCCAATTCATTTGGCTCAATGGCTTCAGTCGTTTTTCTCCAATGGAATTCAAGGTAGGTTGTATTCAATTTTTGGTAGGGGTGCAAAGGCGGTTACGGTTAGCGGTTATTGCCACTAACCGCTAACCGTAACCGCCTTAGCGGTTAGTAGATTTTACTAACCGCAACCGCTAACCGCCTAGCGGTTAACGGTTAGCGGTTAACCGCCGGTTAGCGGTTAGCAAAATAGATAACCGCCAGCTAACCGCTTTTTTAAAATTGGGCTTTTTTGGCTTTTTTTTACCCTCATTTTTTTTTCTTGTATTTTTAATATCTTCTTGGGCCGAATTGATATAAAAAGAGCCCATATTGAAAAATCAAAAATATTTGACCCAAAATTTACATTTACTTGTACTTCAAAAAAATTTCCTTAAATATTAAATCATAACCGGTTAATTATTTAAATTCTTATCATATTACTTATAATCTTTTTTCTTTGAATTGAACTTAATATCTAATGGTAAATGGTAATGTTCAAACTCCTAAATCCTAAATTCTTAAAGTATCTAACAATGCTTTAATTAAATTCTAGACTTGTAGTTATAAGTAATATATTGTTTAATTCAATTGAATCAATTGTGATTATCATTGTACATGAATTATATTATTAACTTGTAGACTTATGACTTATGAGTTATGTCATATTATATATGTGTTATTTATTGTTATATAATCATATGATTTAATGATCAAGTCATTATGTGATATAATCATATCATTTATAGTGATAATATATAAATTACTAAAATTATAATGATAATACATTAATACTTAAATTGTGTTTATAAGTAACACATTGGTCATTGTTTAATCCAATGTCAATTACTTAATTTGATATTATACGAATCATATCATCATTGTACATTAATAATATGATTCACTTGAAGTCTTGAATAAAGTATTTGAATTGTCATTGAATCATATGATTAAGTATTGATATTATACATTTATATTATTCATATACATATGTAGACTTATATAGACTTATAACATATATAGACTTATAAGTTTATAATATACATTGGAAATAAGTCTCTAGATATTTAATTGTTGTATTAGTATGAATTGGTATACTTATGAGTTATGTCATATTATATATGTATAATTTGTTATTATATAATCAAATGATTTAATGATCAATCTCATATGATATAATCATATAAATTATAGTGATAATATATTAATACTCAAATTGTGATTTAATTATTTTTTTAAAAAAATTGTGATTTAATGATCAAGTGATTGTGTTATATGTATAAATATTTTTATAATTATAATTATAAAAATATATTATATAAAAAGGCGGTTAGCGGTTACGGTTAGTAGACCCAATAACCGCTAACCGCTAGGCGGTTATAGTGGTTAGGCGGTTAGCGGTTAATGCGGTTAGACGGTTAGGCGGTTAGGCGATTGGCGGTTATAACGGTTAGCGGTTAGCGGACGGTTTTTAACCGGCCGCCTTTGCACCCCTAATTTTTGGTGTATATAAGAACTAGGGCTCGAACAAATGAAGCATAGTTGATTGTAATTGAAGCCTGTTAAGATTCTATTTTAGACATAAATATGTTCATAGCTTTTTGACTCGTTTACTCTTTGTTGTCAATTTGGCATCACCAGCTTAGATCAATGATTTGATTTTGAAGACCAATAATATGGTGGAAACAGATTGAACAGAAACAATAATATAAAAAGAAAATGAAAAAGGTTGAGCAATCAATTGGTGCCACATAATAGACTAATAAAAGTTTATTTATAAAGGGTGGGGAGACAATTTTAAAAAATAAAAACTTGGAGGTAAAAATTTAATTTTGGGAAGACATTTAATAAAAAATCATAAATTTTAGAGAAAACTTTAAATTAAAAAAAAAATGGGGGTAAAAATTTAATTTTGGAAAGATATTTTATAAAAATTCATAAATTTTAGAGAAAATTATAAAATTTTGGGGAGACACTAGTCCCCCAAGCTCGTACACATTCCATCCCGACCTCCGGTGATTATTAATTGAAGATTTTATGTAGATCAAATAAACAGTAAATAGGTTCTAATGGGTAACTCAATTGATTGGAGATTACGTCTTATAAAACAAAAGTCATTAAATTGAATCTCCATCTTTCCTTTTTCCTCCCCTTGTATAAACATGTCAAAATATATATATATATATATATATATATGAGATCTCCAATTATTTAATAAGGAAAGACAAGCCAAATGGGATTGAGTCTTTTCTTTCCCAACAAAAAATTTTGGTGGTTGTTTGGGAAAGAAAGAGTATGACATTGATGGGTCTTGCCTTTTGAATGTGTGAACAAAGAGCAGCACATGGAGAGGCCTCCTTGGAAACTTCGTTACTACTAGTGTTACTCAAAGTACAACACCTATTTCTTTTTTCTTTCTTTTTTTTTTTTTCTTTTTTTTCTTTTTTTTCTTTTTGTTTTTTTGTTTTTTCTTTTACCTTTATAGGTAACACCTATTTCATTGATGGAGATAAAGAAAGAAACCCACATCCACTCATTGATTCCCATATCATTTATCAAACTCACTTTCCGTCCAAAATGTACTTTAAAAGCTAAAGTGCTCCATTTTAATGAATGTTTAAGGTTTCTCGTATTGGAACAATGGTACCCTTCAAACTTTGACAACACAAATTCACAAGTATTAGACTAGGGCTATTGCCTATTGGGCACATTTTCTTTAGCTAGATGTATTTATTATTTTATTATATTGTAAGGCTGTACTAGTTGATGTGGCGGTGCGATATAGTATTTACTATATCAACCACCAAATTGAGGTCGTGTGGTGCCACATAAGCATAAAGAGAGAAAAATATATATACTTTGAGCGGTCCAACCACTTTCATGGGTGGTCGACTATCTCCTTAAAACTAAGAGGATAATTGTTTATTCCTATTGAATTTTTACAAGTAGTTGCATCACTCTTGGAGTCATTGAGGTAGTTGCAAGTCACAACCATCCCATGAACAAGATTTAATGGTTGTAACCATTCTAGCATGGTGCAAAATAGACCACACCAAGTTTGGTATCCACCAAAATAGAGCAATTATAACAATGCCACATTAGCATGGGAGATCAATACCTAAAATTTTAGATTGGAATAGCATTTCTCTTTTTTTTTTTTTTTTTATTGAATTCAAGAGGTGGTTATGAAGAACATAAAAGATGGTTCAAATTAGATTTTATAACATATATCTAATGATGTACGCAATTTTTAAATGATGTAACAACATAAACAACATATACACTTTTAAATGTTACGAAATCTAACTTACATCATATAATAATCTCTTTCATTTCCAAGTGAAAGGAAGAGAATCGATAAGAACTTGATGAACAATAATATATGAGAGTTCAATTTGGTAATGGTGGAGTTGCAGTTTATCTACAGGCAATTTTGTCAGATAGTTTGGTAACTTTGTCGGTGGGAGGAGTTGAATGAATGGATAGAGATTCCCCTTGGTCTTTTTAGTGATTTTTTTTTAGTGATTGTTCATTAGGGAGGGGGCTCCAAAAATGGTCCCTGCTCAAATGATTTGTCATTCTCTTTTTGTACTTGTAGTTATTCATCCCTACCTCGTTAGATTTTGTTCTTGCTTTTCCCTATAAATATAATTAACTGTTGGGTTGTTGAAGTTTCACTGAAAAGCACCAATTAATAATTGCCTGAAAATAAGAGTTTTACTTTATATCATTGTGTTTCTCTTTTGGTGCCCATGATGGGACTGATCTCATTGACTTTGGCTAATATATTATTAGCTTAAATGGGCCACGTTAATCATTTCTCATAAAGAGGTTTATCTACACGGGATGGACAATTTTTTTTTTTTTTTAACAAATTAAGTTTGAAAAATTTTGTTCAATCTATAAAATTAAGGAGTCTCATTTTCTAATGAATCCATATTCTAATTCCAATTGCATCAATTCCCTGATATAAGTTTGAATATTTACTTAATATTTATTAGAAATATTAAGTAAAAATAAATATTTACATGAGAAATGATTAGAAAACGAGAAAGTTAGTTGGAAGAACATATCTCAATTTAGTATATAAACTAACATTTAATTTCGATAAAACATTTTAAAATACACATGAGAATTATATGTTTTAGAGTAAGAGTAATGTTATATGTTACATCTTTATGCTATTTATATTTTACTACTCTCATGTGACCTATACCGGCTTGTGAAATTTTCTTTTAATAAAGATTGATCTAATAACTAATGGACATTATGCTGTAAAATAAATGTGTAATATATATTATTTTTTTATGCATACTGAATTAAAAAGAAAAAAAAAAAAGAAAAAGTTGTGGATAGGAAAATATGTGGGCCCTGCTTAATCATATACAATCCAAATCTGGATGGAGGACTTTTCAGAAGTTTGGATTGAGTGTGTCAAATGCCCAATCCTCTTGGCAGTTGGCACCCAAATCAACATGCCTCTTCTCTTGGGAAAGAACAGCTTCATATATATATATATATATATATATATACACATCAACTTCTACATGCCTTTTAAGGAGCGTGAATGTAGAAACCCACCAGAATGCTCAACGTGGTGGCAGAGTCTATTTCACGTCACATGGATGCGAGTGGCTATAGTTCGTCTCTTCTTTCATGGGATTCGTGGTTTCGCATTCAAAACAGGCTGGACAAGGGACACCTGGTCGCTCAATTATCCCCAACTTCTAATCATATGCTTTCCATTTAACTTTCCTTAATAGACGTTAATTATTCAATCCCTATTATTTAAAAGGCATGATTACTCATATAGATAACCTCGTTTTTGGACTCAAAAGCTGCCTACTGCTACTAGTACTATAGATGTTTATGTTCTTTATTCTCTCTTAAAGTTTTGTTTTCACTTTCGCTGGAAAATACCATTTTATTTTCTGAGCAAATAATACAACAAAATGAAAACAAACGAAGCAAATCAGGAAGAATAAAGAAAATGGTAGGCTAGGGGGTTTAATATTACTAATAAGGACAACAACTATAGGAAGAAGAGACGCAATTGAAAATGCTTCAAACTTTGATCATTAGGGCTGGCTCATCTAATTAGATTGTTTGCAATAAAATTAGTATTGCGATGAACTTTACGAAATTATCATACCAAAATAAGATCTAAAAGTCGACCAGTTTTGAAGATTAAATGTTCTAATTGCCAATCAAGTAGGAGACCCAAGTTGTGAAAAACATAAGCAACAATTAGTGAATTGCCCTCTACAATAATATTGTTAAAGGCCTTCCACCATTGCAATAGCTACTAAGACTCTCTTAGCCTCTCTCACGGAAATATTCCCTTGATGTGATTTTTTTTTTTTTTCCATAAAAAATAAATATTTCAACAAAATCACTACAAGGAGCTGCACCCAAAGAGAATGAGTCACGAATCGCCACATCAAAATTGATCTTGATTAAATTTTCTAGCGGAGCACCATTTTTCTCATCTTAAATTCAAAGAGAAGCAATCTAAGGACCATGGGGAAGTAGATGATGCCACTTTTGGATCAACATACTCAAGCTTCATTAATTGCTTGTTGTCTTTATCTATTACAAGAAAACCCAACATGATTGCCTTCTTATTGACAGTCTTCATTGATCTACGCAACTTGCAAACATTCACTAATGATGTGTATAGAAGACCCCAGTATCCCCCAAACCTAGCTATGATTTTTTTGTTAAAGTATTTAATTAAGTAATTAATTTTTAATTTTTAATTTTTATTTTATAAACTTAAGTTCTTAAAATAAGTGGTGATTCAACATTTTCTTATTCAAAAATTTATCTCAATTCTATTTTTTTCCAAACAAAATTGATGGCGCCATATTAACACCACTTCTCCTTGTTTTGAAGGTGACCCATTGTTCAGTTCAACGGCGTAAAATCTAGTATCATCAACTAATAACTATTCATGCGGTAATTGTATCTACAATTACAATTATTCAGTTTGTATTTCTAATAATTCAAATTGCGTAATCTCATAGGGAGGAGGCTAGAAGGCCCACCTTCTTTAGACAGCTCATTGTGCTTAATGCCTTGCACACCGTTTCTTTATGAACTGCACGCAATTCAAGCAACTAATTATGGATATTCTAATTATTGATCTCATTAAAAAAAACGTTCTAATTGTTGTCTTTTTGGTATGTTGAACCGTGAAATATGTATTATTTAGTGTTTGTTTTATACGATGTCGTTGTTGCGTTTAGGAAGAATCAAAAGCTAGCTTTGAGATGATAGAAGCAGGGTCATCATGGTCATTGTGAAAAAACCAATCAAAGTATCAAACAGAGAGGGAAAAGAGTCCATGTGAATGGCACGGTGGCACCCCTGAGAATAGCGGTGGAATCCGAGGGACATTCACGAGAATCAGTCAACAAAAACCAGTATTTAGTTGCACATTTTCCCTTCCCTTTCCCTTCCCTTCCCTTCCCCTCAGCCCCCACTTGCCTTGTCCTTCTCCAAGCAATACTGACCCCATTACTGTCATACAGAGAGAGAGAGAGAGAGAGAACGTCTCGGGGGCACTAAATGCAATGCCAGTGTCTGTACGGCCCTCTTCAACTACCTGCACTATAGCCTACTTTACTTTGAATTCGACTCGCATTCACTGAAG
>NC_081545.1:35470738-35491825 GCF_901000735.1 Corylus avellana
GTTTGGTAACTTTGTCGGTGGGAGGAGTTGAATGAATGGATAGAGATTCCCCTTGGTCTTTTTAGTGATTGTTCATTAGGGAGGGGGCTCCAAAAATGGTCCCTGCTCAAATGATTTGTCATTCTCTTTTTGTACTTGTAGTTATTCATCCCTTCCTCGTTAGATTTTGTTCTTGCTTTTCCCTATAAATATAATTAACCGTTGGGTTGTTGAAGTTTCACTGAAAAGCACCAATTAATACATTGCCTGAAAATAAGAGTTTTACTTTATATCATTGTGTTTCTCTTTGGTGCCTATGATGGGACTGATCTCATTGACTTTGGCTAATATATTATTAGCTTAAATGGGCCACGTTAATCATTTCTCATAAAGAGGTTTATCTACATGGGATGGACAATTTTTTTTTTTTTTTTACAAATTAAGTTTGAGAAATTTTGTTCAATCCATAAAATTCATATTCTAATTCCAATTGCATCAATTCCCTGATATAAGTTTGAATATTTACTTAATATTTATTAGAAATATTAAGTAAAAATAAATATTTACATGAGAAATGATTAGAAAATGAGAAAGTTAGTTGGAAGAACATATCTCAATTTAGTATATAAACTAACATTTAATTTCGATAAAACATGTTAAAATACACATGAGAATGATATGTTTTAGAGTAAGAATAATGTTATATACTATATCTTTATCCTATTTATATTTTACTACTCTCATGCGACCTATACCGGCTCATGAAATTTTCTTTTAATAAAGATTGATCTAATAACTAATGGACATTATGCTGTAAAATAAATGTGTAATATATATTATTTTTCAATGCATACTGAATTAAAAAGAAAAAAAAAAAAAAAAAGAAGTTGTGGATAGGAAAATATGCGGGCCCTGCTTAATCATATACAATCCAAATCTAGATGGAGGACTTTTCAGAAGTTTGGATTGAGTGTGTCAAATGCCCAATCCTCTTGGCAGTTGGCACCCAAATCAACATGCCTCTTGTCTTGGGAAAGAACAGCTTCATATATATATATATACACATCAACTTCTACATGAAAGGAGCGTGAATGTAGAAACCCACCAGAATGCTCAACGTGGTGGCAGAGTCTATTTCACGTCACATGGATGCGAGTGGCTATAGTTCGTCTCTTCTTTCATGGGATTCGTGGTTTCGCATTCAAAACAGGCTGGACAAGGGACACCTGGTCGCTCAATTATCCCCAACTTCTAATCATATGCTTTCCACTTAACTTTCCTTAATAGACGTTAATTATTCAATCCCTATTATTTAAAAGGCATGATTACTCATATAGATAACCTCGTTTTTGGACTCAAAAGCTGCCTACTGCTACTAGTACTATAGATGTTTATGTTCTTTATTCTCTCTTAAAGTTTTGTTTTCACTTTCGCTGGAAAATACCATTTTATTTTCTGAGCAAATAATACAACAAAATGAAAACAAAGGAAGCAAAACAGGAAGAATAAAGAAAAATGGTAGGCTAGGGGGTTTAATATTACTAATAAGGACAACAACTATAGGAAGAAGAGACGCAATTGAAAATGCTTCAACTTTGATCATTAGGGCTGGCTCATCTAACTAGATTGTTTGCAAGTAGATTAGTATTGCGATGAACTTTACGAAATTATCGTACCAAAATAAGATCTAAAAGTCGACCAGTTTTGAAGATTAAATGTTCTAATTGCCAATCAAGTAGGAGACCCAAGTTGTGAAAAACATAAGCAACAATTAGTGAATTGCCCTCTACAATAATATTGTTAAGGCCTTCCACCATTGCAATAGCTACTAAGACTCTCTTAGTCTCTCTCACGGAAATATTCCCTTGATGTGATTTTTTTTTTCCATAAAAAATAAATATTTCAACAAAATCACGACAAGGAGCTGCACCCAAAGAGAATGAGTCACGAATCGCCACATCAAAATTGATCTTGATTAAATTTTCTAGCGGAGCACCATTTTTCTCATCTTAAATTCAAAGAGAAGCAATCTAAGGACCATGGGGAAGTACCATTGGAACTAAGATGATGCCACTTTTGGATCAACATACTCAAGCTTCATTAATTGCTTCTTGTCTTTATCTATTATAAGAAAACGCAACATGATTGCCTTCTTATTGACAGTCTTCATTGATCTACGCAACTTGCAAACATTCACTAATGATGCGTATAGAAGACCCCATTATCCCCCAAACCTAGCTATGATTTTTTTGTTAAAGTATTTAATTAAGTAATTAATTTTTTTTTTAATTTTATTTTATAAACTTAAGTTCTTAAAATAAGTGGTGATTCAACGTTTTCTTATTCAAAAATTTATCTCAATTCCATTTTTTTCCAAACAAAATTGATGGCGCCATATCAACACCACTTCTCCTTGTTTTGAAGGTGACCCATTGTTCAGTTCGACGGCGTAAAATCTAATATCATCAACTAATAACTATTCATGCGGTAATTGTATCTACAATTACAATTATTCAGTTTATATTTCTAATAATTCAAATTGCGTAATCTCATAGGGAGGAGGCTAGAAGGCCCACCTTCTTTAGACAGCTCATTGTGCTTAACTCATTTGCTCTGATCATATATGCCTTGCACACCGTTTCTTTATGAACTGCACGCAATTCAAGCAACTAATTATGGATATTCTAATTATTGATCTCATTAAAAAAAACGTTCTAATTGTTGTCTTTTTGGTATGTTGAACCGTGAAATATGTATTATTTAGTGTTTGTTTTATACGATGTCGTTGTTGCGTTTAGGAAGAATCAAAAGCTAGCTTTGAGATGATAGAAGCAGGGTCATCATGGTCATTGTGAAAAAACCAATCAAAGTATCAAACAGAGAGGGAAAAGAGTCCATGTGAATGGCACCCCTGAGAATAGCGGTGGAATCCGAGGGACATTCACGAGAATCAGTCAACAAAAACCAGTATTTAGTTGCACATTTTCCCTTCCCTTTCCCTTCCCTTCCCTTCCCCTCAGCCCCTACTTGCCTTGTCCTTCTCCAAGCAAAACTGACCCCATTACTGTCACAGAGAGAGAGAGAGAGAGAGAGAGAGAACGTCTCGGGGGCACTAAATGCAATGCCAGTGTCAGTACGGCCTTCTTCAACTACCTGCACTATAGCCTACTGGCCCTACTTTACTTTGAATTCGACTCGCATTCACTGAAGAACTGAGAACAGTGGTACTAGTGCTATAAAGTTTCTATTCTATTCGTCTTCCCAAGGTTTGTCTCCAGCCTCCTTTACTGTTTGTCTCCAAGCTTTCGTTCGTGGGTCTATCTGTATTTTCCTAGAAACTACCTGGAATTTACTTGAGACATTCTTTGGGTCACGAACTTTGCTTTTTTTCTCATGCTCCCTTATTTTTTCTACTTGGGTTTTTGAGCAACTTGTACAAGCATTCAACCATTTTCAGTGAAAACGCGCCCCGTTGAGTTTCCCAATAGGTTTTTCTTTTCTTCTCTGTCATTACCTAGGATTTCAGCTTCGACTGCTGACTTTCTCGAAGTTGGTTAAGCAGAGCCTTAACCAACTATTTCATGAATGTTATTCCTGGGCTGGTCCGAGTTCACTTGGAAGTAAGTTCCTTTCCACGCGAATTTTCTGAAGGAGCTATTTTTTCGTGGTTCTGCTTAAGAATCTTAGATGGGTCTGTTTCCGTTTTCCTTAAACTTGATGGTGCAGCTTAATTTTTAGGGTTTTTGTCACCTTTTGGGTTTCTAGTGTCTGGTGCTTCAACTTTGTACAATGGGGTATTTGTGCTTCTTGTTTCTAGTGGTTGTTTCATGGGTTTTGTTCATTCCAAGCACTTATGGGTTACAAACTTCCCAGACACAAGTCTTAATGCAGCTAAGAAAGCAATTGGAGTACCCTTCTTCATTGCAAATTTGGGAAAATTACGGGGGCGATTTCTGTAGCCTCTCTTCATCTGTACATATGAGCATCTCATGCCAGGGAAACTTTTTAACTGAGCTCAAAATTATGGGAGATAAGCTTGTCAAGGTCAGTAAGTTCAATGGATTTGCTATTCCCAATAAGACTCTATCTGGAAGTTTCTCTATTGATTCCTTAGTTACCACATTGACAAGGCTACCCAGCTTAAGGGTTCTTAGCTTAGTGTCTTTGGGGATTTGGGGACCAATTCCTGATAAGATTCATAGGCTATCTTCGCTTGAACTTTTGGACTTGAGCTCAAACTTTTTGTATGGTTCGGTTCCATCTGAAGTATCCAGATTAGTTAAGCTTCATACTTTAGCACTGGATAGCAATTATTTCAATGACACTATCCCTGGTTGGTTGAACTTATTTTCGAATCTCACCATTTTGAGTTTGAAGAGTAATGGATTGACGGGTCAGATTCCTTTTTCAGTATGCAAAATCCAGACGCTCACTGATCTTGCCCTGTCTCATAATGGGCTTTCTGGCAAATTACCTGATTTGAGTACTTTAACCAGCCTACATTTATTGGATTTAAGAGAAAACCATTTGGATTCTGAACTACCAGTCATGCCCCAAGGATTAGTTACAGCACTACTGAGCAAGAACTCGTTCTCAGGCAAGATTCCTGAGCAATTTGGTGCATTGGGCCACCTTCAACACCTTGATATATCATTCAACAATCTGAGTGGAACTCCTCCCTCTGCATTGTTCTCCTTACCAAACATCAGTTATTTGAATCTAGCATCCAATATGCTCGGCGGGTCACTCCCAAATGAGTTAAGTTGTGGTGGCAAACTTGGGTTTGTGGATTTATCTAATAACAAGTTGATAGGTGGACTTCCTTCTTGCTTGAACAGTACTTCAGACAAGAGAGTTGTTAAATTTGATGGAAATTGTTTGTCCGTTGATTCCCAACATCAGCATCAAGGATCATATTGCAAAGAAGCCGTTATGAGGGGTAAACAGTCCAGAGGAAGAGATATAGCGGTAACAGTTGCTCTAATTACTGGAGCTGTTCTTCTTATGGTGATTTTGGCATTTGGGGCTCTATTCTTGAGTAGAAAATACCGTTCAAGAAGGGCACAAGAGCAGCATATATTGCCAAAGATTGTGCAAGAAAATACACCAACTGGGGTTTCCTCTGAATTCCTTGCAAATGCCAGTAAGTTCTATGGTGGTCAGTTTATTTTGTTACTATCATCTTCATTTGTTAAAAATCTAAAACATTTTCTTACTTTAGGATATGTGAATAGAGACTAATCATGATTGGGTTGACCATGGTTTTGGGTGCATATGAGAGCTGAAAGTGATAACCTTGTATTTATTTATTTTTTCAAGGGTTCATCTCTCAAGCAGCAAAGCTAGGGACGCAAGGTGCCCAAGTGTGTAGATTGTTTTCTTTTGAAGAGTTGAGGGAAGTGACAAATGGCTTTGATTCGTCAATGTTTCTTGGCAAAGGCTCTATGGGGAAGGTAACTCTCAAAAACTGAAATACGCAGTGGAAATATAGATGATTGGTTGGGTTCTTCCAAAATGGTGATTCTTTTGGATAAATCACTAATTTTTTAGTATCACATTCATATTGTTTAGGGGCATATTATACAAACTAGGAATTTTATTCTAAGAAAAATGGGTTGAGCCCAAATTCTTTTGAAGATCCTACACTCTTCTACTGTCTGGGTATCTGGCTAGAATTTTGATATTTACTATTATTTTACTTCTTTTTGTGTATAATTTGCAAACTCTTGAAATGGGTTGTCATGATGCCACAATCAATATTTACAAACTAAAAAATGCATTTATATTAATTGTTGTGGTGTCAATGAGAAGAATATGTGTGGCATTCATTAAGTCCAACACTTTATATTTGTCCATTGCCAAATGCCTCTTCTAACTTCTGCTTCTTCTTTTTTTTTAGCTTTACAGAGGGCGATTGGAGAATGGGACCTATGTCGCCGTACGATCTCTATCTTTAGTAAAGAAGTTTTCAGTTCAAAACCTTAAGGTTCAGCTTGATCTGCTGTCAAAGCTTCGCCATCCACATTTAGTTGGCCTCTTGGGTCATTGCATTGATGGTACAGGAAAAGATGATTACAGTGGCACCAAAGCTTTTCTTATATATGAATATGTTCCAAATGGGAATTACCATACCCACCTGTCAGGTTAGTGTATGCAAATATGTGTGCCTACACATCTGTCCTTTATGATTTAGTGTTTACGATTCTCACAGTTTCTGAAATATACCTGCATAATGCTTATAACTAGTTCAGAACTTTTCATACCCTTTCTTGAGTTGAGTATGCAAGTGGCATCCCTCCCAGTGTGCAGCAGGGTAGGGGTTTTCCTTTTACAGGGGTTGGTGCTTCCAACTTTATCTCTTATCTGAGTCATCCAATCCATTTAATTGCATTCAACTTTGACTTGTCATTAGATGGCCGAAATCAGTTTAGAATTTGTTTTACTATCAGACCTTTAAAAGCTACAATTCTTAACATAATATATAGCTTTATGTGTTGGGAGGCAACCTTTAATCCAACTACATATTTATATACATGCAGAATATTGTCCAGAGAAGGTTCTTGAATGGTCAGCTAGGCTAAGAATTTTAATTGGAGTTGCCAAGGCTGTGCATTTTTTACATACTGGTGTAATTCCTGGTTGTTTCAATAACCGACTAAAAACGAACAATATATTGATTGATGAGCATCAAGTTGCAAAGCTCAGTGACTACGGGATGTCAATCATCACAGGAGAAATCGAAAAATCTGAGGTATAATACGTTGCTTTTTCAAGCTCTTGAGTGTGCAATCTTATCTTGGGCAGTCATTCTGACACTTTCTGTTTGTTCTGTAGGCAAAGGGAGAACGCCTGAAATCATGGTATGATATGCGCTATAGCTTGGATTTTTAATTGGATGATAAATACTGTAGCTTTGAAATGGATGCTTGATTTCATCAAATTGAGTCACATTCTTAGCTTTTTTTTGCTGAATTAAGAAAAAAATTGCATTATAACTGATATCACATTCTTGCTGAAAATTTTCTTTGATTAATAAGCCCAAGGATGCGATCTTTGGACATGTAAATATGTCTTATTATGGATCAATAATGAGAATGGATTATGAGGCCCCTCACTTTGCTGCTTAAGTGACACCGAGTTTATCCAATTCTTGGTATATACAGCATTCCTCCCGTCTCACCACTACCTTTGACAAACACGCAATCAACAAGATGCATGTTAGAAATGGGTCTTGGGCTTAAACTTAACCCAAAAGCTAGCTCAGGAGTTGAGGGGTTTCTCCTCACCCTTATAAATGGCCCATCTCCTTAATACCCAGGTAATGTGGGACTTCTAACACGCCCCCTCACGTGTGGCGGGAAGACATCCAAGTCAACACGTGCGACAATGGGTGAAGGTGGGCCACAGCCAATTAGGCTAGGCTTTGATACCATGACAAACATGCAATCAACAAGATACATGTTAGAAATGGGTTTTGGGCTTAACTCAACCCAAAAGTTAAGATCAAAACCTGGCTCTGATATCATGACAAACATGCAATCAACAAGATGCATGTTGGAAATGGGTCTTGAGCTTAACTCAACCCAAAAGCTAGTTTAGGAGTTAAGGTTTCCCCTCACCTTTATAAATGGCCCATCTCCTTAATACGCAGGCAATGTAGGACTTTCAACAACCTTCGTACTAATTCCTGTTGCTACATGTAACATCACCATCATTGGTGACTGCTGCTGCATAGGGATGTCTCCCACTAACACTTGTCATTCCCATTGCAGACCACCATCAGATCCACCTTTGCTTTTTTAGCAGCACTTCCCCTCATTATCACCCTTCTGTAGCAGTAGCACCATCTTTGCTACTATCCACAAAGTTTCCACCCCCATGAACACTGCCATTATTTACATGCTGACCCCCTCAACACCAGTACCGCCACCATCACTACTGTTCTAATTATTGTCTCACTGCTGTTACACTGTGTCAGTGCCACTACTTCTGTCATATACATTTGGTTGTGTTCAACGTAAGATTTTGTTGTCATTAAAATTACAAAAATTGGGAATCATAGAAGAAAACTCAGATACCTAATTTGATGATTTGTTCGAATTTCTCCTTACCTGCTTGGTGTGATGCTGTAACTACATTTTAATACTTACATAGAAATAATGAGACTATTACTTCCTTTCTTGCAGCCATCAAACAAACTCACAGGATGATGTTTACAACTTTGGATTTATATTGCTTGAATCACTGGTTGGGCCTATAGTGACCGGAAAAGGCGAAACATTTCTCCTAAATGAAATGGTATGCCAAAGCTTTTATTTAATGAATTCCATAAATTCGATTAAGCTCTGAGGCAATTTGATCCTAAACATTCTTTTCTCATGACATTTTCCAGTTCAGTCTTAGAACTTTGTTGAACTGCTATAAGTTTGCTCTAGAAAACAAAACAACTGCAGCTAGATGTATTTTTAAAAAGGCATAAGATCAAAATGACTTGGATTAGATATATTGAATATCTTCCTTTCTTTATGGTGTCTTTCCAAATATTTCCTTTATTCATTTTGTTTGAGATGGTATGTTTCTAAGAGCTGGAGTCATGAACCACAGGCATCCTTTAGCAGCCAAGATGGCCGAAAACGGATTGTCGATCCAATTGTGTTGACCACTTGCTCACAAGAGTCGTTATCGATTGTCATAGCCATCACAAGCAAATGCATATCCCCCGAACCGTCGTCTCGGCCCTCTTTTGAAGATGTCCTTTGGAACTTGCAGTATGCAGCTCAAGTCCAGGCCACTGCTGATGCTGATCAGAAATCAGATTCTACGTCGGTGTAAGTTTAGAGGTAGTGCAACACTATAGAAGCCTCCTGAAATTTGTAATACACAAGGCATGCCTGCATTTTGGCTGCGTTCACCCATCGCAATGTGAAATGTAAAATAGTAAATGTCATTTTCTTTTGCTTGACCTAATACTGCTGTGTTTTGGCAGAATAGAAGTTGATTGGTTACATGTGCCTTTTAAGCAGGAATAGTGGCATTGGGCATTGATTGAAATTGAATGATGTAGAGCCCTGAAATAGAATAATAGCTGCTATCAAGGGTTTGGTTCAAATATTTGTCCCTTTATTTAATGACGGGGGACTTGAATCATGAAGATTACAAACAATATAATATTATCAAAGAGTAGATATTTTTAATGGGGTTGTTGAGATAATATACGAGGAGGAAGAACTTTTGATGAAGATTAATTGGGGCAAACCGATTTAGATCTGGTGTAATTAGCTGCTCGTGTTGCATGAAATACGGGCAATTAATGTGAGAGAAAAGGTGCCTTTCATACCTACTTGGCCAGCTTGATTAGGTATAAGCCCATCTGTCTTCTCAAATTAACTAATTGTATTGTATACAATATGAACAATTAATTGCACCCGATTGGGTCCGGCGAAAATATAAACCTTAATAAGGAGAGGTCTACAAGCTGACCTAAAAACGAATCATTAATATAGAATAGATAATTTTTTTGAGGGTCGAGGATTTTAAGATATATAACAATTAATTACTTTATTATGTAGGAATTTGTCAGAAATCTTTCTCTAAAATGATAATACATTATTTGTATGATATTCTCCAAGACTCCACCGACAACATTGCCAAATGGCAAGCACTATTTTTTCCGTGAATCAACAAGACTAGCTTTCATCAGCTTGAACTAGAAGGGGACATTTCAACCTACCCCCTCTTGCTTTCCTGTTGTGAGCTATATTTATATGCTTAGATAAATGCATAATTAAATACAGAGCACTTTGTGACGGCTGGTGCACCAAAGACCTAAGCAGTTAGGTGAATGGTTGATTGTCTGTGATTAACTTTCTGGTTATGCCAAGCTTATATTACTTGAAAAGTAATTTACCTTAAAATCTATCAAACTTACAAATAGGGTACGTTTGAAGGAACCCGATGAATTATTTTCGACCCAATTTGTTGGAAAACTTTATCCCATAGAAAATGGCGTGATTAAAAATATTTAATCATTTTTTTTTTACACTTTGATCAAACATTGGATCATTAATTCCATTTTTGATACTCTGACGAGAGTTTGTATATATTCTTAAGATAATTCTATGTCGGTGAATACTGAAATAATAAAAAATCAATAAATTTATTAAAAATAATAATTTTTTTATTTAAAAAAAAAAAAAAGATATTCTAAAACATTTGTAGGATCTGGCTAAGCCCAATTTCTAGAAAATGGCGTGGGCTGAAAAAAAAAAAGAAAAAAAGAGAAGAAAAAGAAAGAATGAATGAATGGCGTGGGCTACACTATCCCAGGGCGTGCGTTTGACTGATGGCCGCAGCGTTTTATGTCGGTTAGAATACAGCCAAGCCAGCTAGGATAGCCAAGCAAGATAGGAACTTGCAAGGGACCCACTAGACTCTGTAGCTTAATCCCCACGCGCTCTGAAAGGGTCCCGAGTCATTGATGAGTGATGACTACCCAATCTTGAGTTTTCCTTTTCGTACGTTTATAACAAATTCTTCATTAAGTCAGTTGTCATAACAAATTCTTCATTAAGTCAGTTGTCGGTTGATCTTGCTCAAGAAATTTTAGGCTCATGATACCTAAAATTGGCCCATTACAACTTAATCAAAGTTTATAGGCATCCTAATCAAACAAATTACAAAGAAAAAAAAAATCATATTGACTTATCTGATAAAGTTTTCCTTCAGTCGGATAGAGTTTTTCTCCAATTTAATTTATAAAATTATCATTTATTCCTTAGCATGTGCGAAGGGATAATTTTTATTTTTCAAATTGGATCCGAAAAAATTCATTCAATCACATCTATAAAATTATTATGCGTCTCTTGAGCATGTGAGAAGCAAATACTTCAGTAATAGCAGTAAAAGAGTTTGATAATTATATTTTTTTTTAAAAAAAAAATGTGTTTCTCACATGCTACGTGACAATTTTATAAATTGTGTTGGAATAAATTCTTACACCTCGGTTAAAGGGAAAAAATGTTCGGTCCTATAAGAAGACATGCTCAAGGGACGCATGAAAAATTTGCCATGTTTGTTAATACTTTTGTTAGTTGGCTTTGTTTTATGATCTCGAGTTAAAAGACATTAACAAATAACTTAAAACATAAAAACACTAAACCAAACACAAAAAAGGTCTTCGCCTGTATATTACATTGGAGATTCAGAACACTTTTTCAAACAAAAAATAAAAAATACTCCCCAAAACAAATTAACAAACATACCTGTCTCAACTATGTTTGTTAAAATTTTTGTTTTATGTTCTTAAAACAAAAATATTTATAAACAACTCAAAACTATATTTACATTTATATTACTTTAAATAACATTTTCAAATAAAAAACAAAAAGCATCCCTCAAAACACATTAACAAACATTTGGTATTATTTTAAGAGTAATGCTACTCTCACCACTAATTTATCATACTAATTTTATACTGGTTAACGTGACATAGTTTTAGCCATTTATAACAAATCACGTCAATCAGAATGAAATGTGTGTGATGAATAAGTGTGAAGATAAACATTATTCTCTTTTCAATATAATTTTTTTTCTTCCCAATTTACAAAATCCTCGTCGTGGCCTTGCTTGTCAAAGAAAAATCACTTTTTAGGCTTGTAGCTTTTTGCGTTATTATTTCTTGTGTGTTGAAAGAAAGAGGACCATTGGGTTTGGTAAGAGCACCAACTGAGTGGTTCGATTCTCAGTTGATCAACAACCGACGGGTACCGGGACAGTGGTTTTCACGACCCGAAATCGCGCGTGCGAAAAATCCTCGACTCGCCCTCACTAGCTTTTTCTTTTCTATATAACTTGATCAAGTGAAAAGCATTTCCGCCGAGGCATCTCCATCATCCAACGTCACAAAGGACATCGTCCAACCATTCCACGACGCCGTTTTAACTTGTCGGCATCAACCATTACTCTGCCAGACTTAGGAGCTCTCACTTTTTTTTAACCGTATTTTTTGCTTCTCTTTTCTATTTTTGTAATAATCAAAAGGCATTCTCGATTCTCTCCACTCACCACTCCTGTGCCTCTCAGAATATCTCTCTCTCTCTCTCTCTCAATCAACAATGCTGAACCATTCGATACAAAACGAGTGGTTTTCTCTCTTACACACACTTCTCCGATTTTTCGGCTACTAGCTTTACTGGTAACTTTTCTCTGTCATGGTGAAATGGTGTGAGCTACTTTGAGCTTAAAATTCAATTAATTTTGGTTGATTTATTATCTGGATCTGATGCTTGTAAAGCAATTCCAGAAAATTGTTCAGTGGCTGATCATTTTGCTCTGGCTCCAATGCTGTTATTGCTACGCTTTGTGCTTATGAATTTGTGATTTTTGAGCTCATTTTTGTTTAATTTGTGTTTCGTTTTACTGAGCTGAAAGTTTATAAGACATTTTCTTTTTTGTTTTTGATTTAGCTTCTATGTTCAGTTTCTTCATTTTGAACTTCATTGTATCAAAATCTTTACAATTACGTGGCTTAGAATCAAAGCAACAATTGGTTTTTGTTTTCTAGTAGTTAAGCAATTGGAAGAACAACTCGTGAAGAGAGCTTGTTTTTATTCATATTCTGCTATTTATGTGTAGAATGCAGTGTTTTTAGTTTCTTACGCTACTGAGTAAAATACTTCTAGGTTTCTATGTTTTAGGTGCTTGTGACTATACGTAGCTAATCCCATTGGAGTGGAACTATAGCTAGGCATTAGTCCACTTTCTGCAAGCATGGTTCTAGGATTGAGAGCAAAGAACAGGCAAGGTGCCTCGGTCCAAATCAATTATTTAATCCATGTTCAGGACATTAAGCCTTGGCCCCCATCACAGTCGCTTAGATCCCTCCGTTCTGTGTTGATTCAATGGGAAAATGGCGAACGAAATTCTGGGTCTACCAACCTTGTCGTACCGTCACTTGGGTCGGTTGTTGGTGAGGGAAAGATTGAGTTCAATGAGACTTTTAGGCTACCGGTGACTTTGTTGAGGGACATGTCTGTCAAAGGCGGGGATGCAGATGCATTCCAGAAGAATTGCTTAGAGTTTAACTTGTATGAGACTAGGAGGGACAAGACTGTGAAGGGCCAGGTGTTGGCGAGTTCCATCATAGATTTGGCGGATTATGGTGTTGTGAAAGAGGCCTTAAGCATTAGTGCTCCAATGAACTGCAAGAGGAGCTATGGGAACACGAATCAACCGGTTTTGTTTATCAAAATTCAGCCTGTTAATAAAGGTCGCAATAGTTCCTCATTGAGGGACAACCAACGAAAAGGGGAGTTGCTGGATGATAATGGTGGTGGATCTGTTTCTGCCTTGATGAATGAAGAGTGTGCTGAGGAAGCTGAGGTTGCATCTTTAACTGATGATGATGTTTCATCTCACTCATCTCAGACAGTTTCTTCTACTGCTCCTCACTCTAACGGGGCTTTACCTCCCCAACATGAAGAGGTATTCTTTGCTTATTTTCTTCTGTTCTCTTTTGATTGCTAGTTGCCAGTTTTGATTCTACTATGAGTAAATCAATGTGTCTGTATCTACATTCTTCTATTGCTGGAGAGATTCATATTCTCTTGCCTTGGACGTAGATATTATGTATAATCTGCTATATATTAGATAGGCGCTTTGAACATGCCTTTGGGTAAAGGTGTTCTGTTACTAGAGAGATTCATATTCTTTAGCCTTATACGCAGATGGCATGTATAATCTGCAATATGTTAGATGGGTGGTTTGAACATGCCTTTAGGAAAAAGGAGAGACACACACACAGACAGAGCATCTGATTTTTAAATTGTTTGATGCATTATTAGTTAGATAGAATTATGGCACAAGGTTTAGGAAAAATGCTATAGGACAAACTCA
Organism: Corylus avellana; assembly: GCF_901000735.1. NCBI lineage: Eukaryota > Viridiplantae > Streptophyta > Magnoliopsida > Fagales > Betulaceae > Corylus > Corylus avellana. The sequence continues at coordinate 35,484,611 of NC_081545.1, forward strand.
GTAATTTCCCTCTGTTACACCGCTTATATCGGTGGGTCAAACATGAAGAACAAACAATGTGTATAGATCAGTATTTTGTTTCTAATTTAATGCTTTTACACATCTGCCTGTAGATCACCATCCTGTTGGTCAAGGGCTTGATACTATGGTCAGCATCATAGGTGAAACTACATATTTATCTACACATATATATACACACGCATACTATTTTTTTGGTGATAAATACTAATGATGTGGTATGTAATATAATGATTGGAATTGAATTCCAGAACGGACCAGACATGGTGACTCTTAGCATTAGAGGGGGTAGCAAGGAACATGCCTTAGCTTTGAAACCTAAGCTTGAAAAACCAAATACGATGCCACATACTGGATCACATGAGAATCTAAAGAGAAGCTCATCTTGCTCATCATCGATAGACTTGTCCTCTGATCTGGGAAGCCCAGTAAATGGTCCTACTTCTACATTGAACTTTCCTAACTCTAGTTCAATGTCAACCTTACAAAATACTGCTCCCCATGGTGTTCACTCTTCCTCCTCATCCTTGGCGTTTGAAAATCCAGAGGAAGATTCTGATGACAGCATTAGAAGCAATGATCATGGATATGTGCCTCAGGAAGTTCATGAAAAGGTAACTAATAGCACAGCTGCAGTTTCAGGTGATGGTCAGCAGAACATCAAGGAAATATCCAACAGTCTTGTAGCATCCCCAGACAATAACTCCAGGGTGGTTGAGGAGCTGGACTCCACTAAGTCCAGTGGTTCTCAAGTTAACGGAAAAAATTATGGGAAAGGTTGGGAAATTGGCAGGGATGACCAGGAGGAGTCTGAAACCAGTGAAGATATCTATGATAGTTCTATGGAAGACCAAGATGGAAAGGAACCACAAGAAAAGGGGGATGAAAGACAAAACTTGGATGAGAAAAAGCATTCTACAGAAGATAAACCATTCGGTATCCTAGATGCTACCAGAGTGCAAGCATCTTTGGAAGGTGATACATTTTCTTTAAGCAGGGGAAATCTTGGAATGAAGAGCAATATCCTTAAAAGTGACAGATTAAAGAATGTGAAGTCTGTTAGGTCATCAACAGATTTAGCTAGGGTCACCAATGGATCACTCAGTGGTAATCAGCAAACAGAAATAAAGGAAGCTAGTGTCCTGGGAGATGCACAGTATGTTGCCCGAAACCTCAGAAGTAGTGAAAGAAAAGAAGCTAAAATTTATCCAAAGGATACCAGAAGTGCCCTTTTAGACAGCAAAGTCCAGCACTTGGAAAACAGAATAAAGATGCTTGAGGGAGAGTTGAGAGAAGCTGCTGCCGTTGAGGCTGCTCTTTATTCAGTAGTTGCTGAGCATGGAAGTTCCATGAGTAAGGTCCATGCTCCAGCTCGGCGCCTTTCAAGGATGTATCTTCATGCTTGTAGAGAAGGTTCTCTATCAAGGAGGGCATCTGCAGCTAGAAGTGCCGTTTCAGGACTAGTTTTGGTAGCAAAAGCATGTGGAAATGACGTTCCAAGGTATACATAAACCACATTATTTTCAGATTTTTTTTTGTAACAATTTTCATATTTTTTTTAATGGTTAGCTGATTAAAGATACATGAACTACCTATTTTATGAAGAGAACTAGTTCATTGCGAGCTTCTTGATAAACCCTATACTTTAGGGGTGGGAACCTGCCATAGATGGTCTTATCCAAGAGATCTAAATTGAAGCTGATTTAAAGCATTGTACTATAGATGCAGTAAAAATATACTAGTAGCAAGCAAAAGATGACAAAGCAGAAGAGTCAGATAGAGAGACTCAACTTGTGCACACATCTTCTGCATGAAATTTGATTTTATCTATTATGCGTTGAAGTAAGTTTTGTGTAGTTTTTGTACGAACTCATTTTCTTTTCCTATTCTCTGATTACAGATTGACGTTTTGGCTGTCAAATTCTGTTGTCTTGAGAACAATTATAAGCCAAGCCAACCGGGACCTGGAGCTACCACTCTCTGCTGAAAATTGTATAGAAAGGAATGGTGGGGGAAAGGTAAATAACAAGGTATCAACTTCATTAAAATGGAAAGCGTCTTCTCCTGGCAGAAAAGAAGCATTGTATGGAGGTTTCGGCAACTGGGAGGACACACATATGTTTACATCTGCATTAGAAAAAATAGAAGGTTGGATCTTCTCCCGCATTGTTGAGTCTATCTGGTGGCAGGTCACTCCTCAATTCTTTTTCTTCCTTGTCTTCAATTTTTGAATTTCCCTGGAAGTGTTTTATAGCAAAACTAGGTTATAGTGTATCAACTTTCATGGTTGTCTGACTGGATTTAGTTTACTGTTTTATTTCCAGACTCTGACTCCACATATGCAGTCTGCTGCTACAACAGCATTTAACAAAAGTATGGGTTCCAGCTTAAGGAAAAACTACGGAAGGTCATCTAGTTCTGGTGATCAAGAACAAGGGAGTGTTTCGTTAGACCTTTGGAAGAAGGCTTTCAGGGATGCAGGTGAAAGACTTTGTCCAGTCCGAGCTGGAGGGCATGAGTGTGGCTGCTTGCCTATGCTGGCTAGATTGGTAAATCTTTACACTTGATAAAGAAACCGACACGCTATAATTTTGTAAATTTTATATGAAACATTTTTTTTTAAAAAAAAAATGAAAATATCAGTGTAAACAAAGGTAACTGAGTGTTTCATTTTTCAATAGATGCTGATGTTATAAATCCCTGTGCAGCGAATTTGAATTAATTAGATATCAGTGAACAGAAAATGGCCATCAAAGTAACAATGGTAACTGCTATTTGCTCGGTCATAAATTTGTCTTCCTTATATTGCAAATAAAGTCATTTGATGAGATTGCAAGATATCCGTGTTTAAGGTTCCTAATGCACGTAAGCAACCTGAATTAATTATGTATGAACTACTTTTAAGTGCATTTCCCACCTCTCTCTAGCACAGCTTGGTATACTGCTGCACATTAATGACAAGTTTTGGTCTATAGATTAAATGACATCTTTTAGTGATTCTGAAATATTCCTTATATTGTACAGCCAAAATAAAGAAATAAAAGGTCAATACATTGATCTGTCTCTTTGAATTTCTGATTGTGTTTTCCTTGAAAAAAAATAATTTTTTTTTTCCTCTTTTCTTTCTCTTTTAAAAAATCTGACATTACAATGCATCTTTATGGTCCAGATAATGGAGCAATGCTTGGCTAGATTAGATGTGGCTATGTTCAATGCTATTCTTCGTGAATCTGCTGATGAGATCCCTACAGATCCTGTATCTGACCCCATCAGTGATTCGAAGGTCCTTCCAATTCCAGCTGGGAAATCAAGCTTTGGGGCTGGTGCACAACTGAAAAATGCGGTAAACCTTGCAAATTGCACTTTATGAGGCTAGTGTAGAGCAGATCATTTCTCATAATGATAGATGTTCTTGATCCTCTCAATTAAGTCTGCCAAGTTACTACTATTTCCTGGAATTGTAGGATCACCTTTCATGGTTTTTCTCTTTTAGTATATTGATTTAAAGGTGTTAATCTATATTTTGAAAATGTGCTACATCCGGCTGGGCTGGGCTGGCCTTTTAAATGGTTAATGCCAATCGAAAGATGAAGTTTTTTAGGCACGCCATTTACCATGCATTGTGTGTTTTTTTCTAGGAGGGTATAGTTCTGGATCATTTCTGATTCTTTCTAATATTGATCAATATCATACAAAATCAGATGGTTATTTGCAGTTTGAGATGCATGAAAATCGGATTTTGATTATATTGAACCTGCAGTATTCCTTAATAATGTCTGATATCTTAAAATACACCCTAAATTCTTGTTGAATTGGGCAATGTGAAGTTTTCTAATGCTACATTCTAAGCGAATATAGTTCTGGTTGTGTTTTGTGCATATCAGATTGGAAACTGGTCTAGATGGCTGACTGACTTATTTGATATGGACGATGATGACCCACTTGAAGATGCAAGTAACCATGAAGACAGTGTCGAGAGAGATGATACATCATTCAAGTCTTTCCATCTCCTTAATGCATTGAGTGATCTCATGATGCTTCCAAAGGACATGCTTTTGAGTAAATCCATCAGGAAAGAGGTTCAATGCTGGAACTTAAACCATACATTTAGTATCTGGTCTTCATGGTAGATATTTGTAGTTGTTATTTATGGTTTTTTACTTCCATTTTTGAAGGTTTGCCCTGCATTTGGTGCACCATTGATCAAGAGGATTCTCGACAATTTTGTTCCAGATGAGTTTTGTCCGGACCCAATTCCAGATGTTGTGCTTGAAGCGCTGAACTTGGAGGTCAATCAATTGAATCTACATTTCTTTTTTAGCCCCTTGTGTGTTGATAATGAGAATAATTAATGCATGCTTGCTAGTTTTACCTTGGGAAATAGGTCTGGCAGAGTCTGGACCAAAAATCTCTACCATGGTGTTATCCTGCATTCTTGCATTACTATTGCGTACAAGAATTAGCCTGATGAGCCTATAATCTTGCTATTGCTTTATGTAGGATCTTGAGAGTGGGGAGGAGTCCCTGACGAACCTCCCATGCACTGCAGCTCCCATAGTCTATTCACCACCTTTGGCAGCTTCAGTTGCAAATATTATTGGAGAGGGTGGAAGCCAACCTAATCTGAGAAGAAGTGGGTCCTCAGTACTTTGGAAATCATTCACCAGTGATGATGAGCTTGATGAATTGAATTCGCCCTTGGCTTCGATATTTATGGACGGTTCTCGTTCTTCAGCAGTTCCAACGAAGCCCAGCTGGATATCAAAGGAAAAAGGCAATCAAAATGCTGTGAGATATGAACTCCTTCGCAATGTATGGATGAATAGCGTGGAGTAGCTCAATATATATCTCAGGTATATATGTACAATGTGTCTTTTTTTTTTTTTTTAAATGTGGAGTTCTAAATTTGTACTCCGGTTTTGGTTTCAGTCTTCTTGGTGTCTCTGTACAAAAAAAGGCAATTATAGACTTATAGTAGAACAACTCAAAACTTTTAAACTGTAGGAGTGTAGCATTGATATCAGTGATTGCATCTCATAAGGTATTGGGTATGGGTAAATACATCATTCCGTTATTGTTTCTCTTTTTCTTTTGCTGGAAGAAAAATGCTTTTGAATATGGGCTTTGCTGGGTATCGGATTTGCTTCCCTCTCTTCTTAAGGGGAAGGGGGAAAAGGACAAAAGGAGTGTTTTTAAGTCGGATTAGAGTACTGGATGTGTTTGTGTCTGGAGTTTTTGAGTTGTTAATATATTTGTAGATCACAAAACAAAAGACATAAAATATAGACACAAACAAACATGGCCGATGTCTCCAAGACAAACAAACTCATGAAGAACAGAAATTGAAGCATAGAAGAAGAGTTCCCTTATGCCAACCCGAATAAATCCTGCTTGAGTTTCCTGTTTAAATGAAAACAAAATAAGTGTCATGTGAAATTATGTTGACACTTGTTAATGCGACGAAGAATCGCATCTTTAGCTTCAAAACCTCGCCTTAATTGAATTTTCTCAAGCTTTGCAACTACTAATGCTATATGCAAGTTTTTTTTATCCCCTTTTATTCCCCTCAAAGTGATGTGGCATTGGATTTGGGAAGAAAGTTAAAAACTTTGGAGAAAAATTTGAAACACGGCACATTTCAAATTTAATATTTTGGGTTAAAGGCATAAGTGGTATTTGTGGCTCTAAAAGTGGCAAAATTAATACTTCCTCATATACTGTCTAATAATCTAATTGAATATTTTCCATGTGAGTAAAAAGTCATATAAGACCAATAGAATATTGCCACGTGTACAAAATACCACATCGTTTTGACACCTGACAAAAAATTTTTTCATTCTAGCCATATTTTCTTTAACAAGTGAAAATATTATTTTTTAATAACATGAATGAAATACATACTTTGGGAATTATGCATGTTTAAAATGTGGTTTTTTTTTTAGTTGAAAAGTGTTTTAATGTGTCATAAATATAAAAATAAAAAAGTAAAAATGAAAGATAAAACAGTTACAATTTATAAACAAGCCCGCACAAATCTGAGTCAGCGTAAAAGAAGAAAGAAGTCGGCGTATTTTTCAACTTCCAAAGGTCTTTGTGGTCGTATTTGGTACAACAACTTCCAAAGCTGCTGTGATAAAGGTCTTTCAAGATGTCAAGAATGAGGCGTGGGATAGCGCAAACCTCATCTTTTTAAGCACAAACTCCTCAGCCTCTCAACTCCCAAAGGAGATCTTTGTCGATCGACGTATTTGTCATAGTAAATGTAGCAACTTCTCTGACTCTGCATGTTCTCTGTTAGAATATATTATTTCCTTTGTTATAATATTTTATATTTCCGTTATTTAATTTGTAATGTAGGGTTTATTTCTTTCCTTATGTATTTTAGGGTTTAATTTGGGTTTCTTGGTCACTACTCATTGTCTCTCTATAAATAGAGAGTTATGTAATATTGATTGATATGGTGAATATACAAGATGTAGCCCATACGTCTCTCTCCGCTTCCGCTCTCTTTTCTTTCTCTTTTATATTTTAGTATTTTATATTTTTATATATATTTTAACATGGTATCAGAGCCACGTTTCTGTTTCTGTGGCTTTCAATAAAAGTCTTATGATGTTTCTATGGTGTTTTCTAACATTCTCTTCTGATGATCTCTTAATTCTGTTGTGATCCACGACTTTATTCATTGGCGAATCTTGGCATAATGCGGTTTTCGCCCTTCACGGGAATTTTAACGGCTAGTTTTTGTTCTCCGGCCTCTTTGTCAGTTGCGGCTTGGCCCTTCACCAGATTCTTTTAGTGGCTTGTCTACGTTCTCTGGTATTTCTGCAGCCGTCACTTTCAGCTTTTCTCGTCTTTGTAATTGGCGAACCCTGGCACAATGTGGTTTGGCCCTTCAAGGGATTTAATGACTAGTTTTCGTTCTTCGACCGTCATTGTCAGTTGCAGTTTAGCTCTTAACCGGATTCTTTTAGCAGCTTGTCTCTATTCTCCGGTATTTCTCCGGCTGTCACTTTCAGCCTTTCTCGCCGGCATTGTCTTGATCCAACCATCGACTTTAGATGCCTTCAATTTATTCTCTTTTCTAAACTCAAGCTTACACCTTGAGTTTGAGGAGGGGGGATGTTAGAATATATTATTTCCTTTGTTAGAATATTTTATATTTCCGTTATTTAATTTGTAATGTAGGGTTTATTT
>NC_081545.1:35491925-35497584 GCF_901000735.1 Corylus avellana
AACCATGTGTCACTATTTTGCCTAATTTTTGTAGCGTGGGCTAGCTGGCTACGTATGTATGGGTTAAAGCGTGCATCCATGCACCCACCCATGACGATCCATGTTGTCAAAACGTGTGGCTGAGACATGAATTGATGTCACAATTAAATGCACCTGAAAACTAGCAGTGTGGGATCGGACAAACCAAAAAACAAAAGAAAAAAATGTAGACAGACTCCATTATTGATGCCACAAATGCAGTATCTTTTGTGGGATTTAACAAATCAGAGATATTTCAACAAAAAAAAATCAGAGATATGTCCAAACGATTAATTTATAAAAGGAAAGAAGACATCTTATATGCGATACACGCACCATTAGAAATGTAGATATCTCATATGTATTAATATCTAAAGATAGCAGCTACAGCTATTCGAGTGTATTAGAATATATTATTTCCTTTGTTAGAATATTTTATATTTTCGTTATTTAATTTGTAATGTAGGGTTTATTTCTTTCCTTACGTATTTTAGGGTTTAATTTGGGTTTCTTGGTCACTACTCATTGTCTCTCTATAAATAGAGAGTTATGTAATATTGATTGATATAAGAAAATATACAAGATGTAGCCCATACGTCTCTCTCCGCTTCCGCTCTCTTTTCTTTCTCTTTTATATTTTAGTATTTTATATTTTTATATATATTTTAACATGGTATCAGAGCCACGTTTCTGTTTCTGTGGCTTTCAATAAAAGTCTTATGATGTTTCTATGGTGTTTTCTAACATTCTCTTCTGATGATCTCTTAATTCTGTTGTGATCCACGACTTTATTCATTGGCGAATCTTGGCATAATGCGGTTTTCGCCCTTCACGGGAATTTTAACGGCTAGTTTTTGTTCTCCGGCCTCTTTGTCAGTTGCGGCTTGGCCCTTCACCAGATTCTTTTAGTGGCTTGTCTACGTTCTCTGGTATTTCTGCAGCCGTCACTTTCAGCTTTTCTCGTCTTTGTAATTGGCGAACCCTGGCACAATGTGGTTTGGCCCTTCAAGGGATTTAATGACTAGTTTTCGTTCTTCGACCGTCATTGTCAGTTGCAGTTTAGCTCTTAACCGGATTCTTTTAGCAGCTTGTCTCTATTCTCCGGTATTTCTCCGGCTGTCACTTTCAGCCTTTCTCGCCGGCATTGTCTTGATCCAACCATCGACTTTAGATGCCTTCAATTTATTCTCTTTTCTAAACTCAAGCTTACACCTTGAGTTTGAGGGGGGATGTTAGAATATATTATTTCCTTTGTTAGAATATTTTATATTTCCGTTATTTAATTTGTAATGTAGGGTTTATTTCTTTCCTTACGTATTTTAGGGTTTAATTTGGGTTTCTTGGTCACTACTCATTGTCTCTCTATAAATAGAGAGTTATGTAATATTGATTGATACAGTGAATATACAAGATGTAGCCCATACGTCTCTATCCGCTTCCGCTCTCTTTTCTTTCTCTTTTATTTTAGTATTTTATATTCTATATATATATTTCAATATTTCCGATAAGAACAGCTCTCTCCTTTCTCTCTCTTGTTTGTGTCGGAAAGATGAATCTTTTTCTGCTTCCTTTCTCTTTGCACATTTCAGTTTTTCTCTTGTAATTTTTTTTTGGTAGTTTTCCTGCCAAATCAGCAGCTCAACTCCACCTCCGATCTCCTCCATCACAGCCTGTCCCCATTTGATTAGAAAGAAACCGTCTTGGTCGTTTCTTTTTTCCTTCATTTATTGGAATAATACAAGGGAGAAGAACTAAAACACACACAGTCTGAGCAGCCATCTTTGCATTAGAGTTCTTGTAGCTAGAGGTTGGATTTCTTTGATGGGTTTATATCAACTTTTCTTGCCGGATGTTCAATGCAAGCTGGAAACTTTAGGAACCAAAAACCAAATTCTAAGATCAGTGGTGGAGCCGGTAAATACTTCGGATCACTTCCTATGCTATACTCCTAAACTGCCTCGTTAATAATGCCAAGGACATGGAGATTCTATGCAACAATCAGATATTTGATAACTCCTTGATTCCTGAGGATGCGGCCCAGCTCTTACAGAAGCTTTACCATGACACTTGTGTGGAGCTTTACTGCTACACAAAGCAAGTGAATAGTTTTTGCCGATGCAGGTGGCCTAGATGGCGTGGAGTGCTTGCACACAATTATTTCAACACTCCATGGATTGCTCCCTGCTCTTTCAACGTTGGCAGCTGTTATCCTATTGATCTTGACCTTGTTACAAACTGATTAAAGCGTATGTGTTGTTACCAAACTAAGGATTAATGATAGTTTTTTTTTTTTTTTTGGTTTTTACATCCGTAGACGCGCACCTCACCACTATATTCTATGGCGTCTCCGCTACCCTCCGTGTCTCCATCTGGCCACCACATGACGATGTGTGAGAGTCTCTCTGACGCGTGACTCCCTTGTTCTGATCCTCTATTGCCATCTTCCACTGTAGTTGCTATTTTATGGTATTGTGTTGTTTTTTTGTAAAACAAATTATAATCCTTTGAAGCAATGGTATATGATATAACGAAAGAAAATGCTAGGTGCTCTCCTGATGTTCTCCTAGTATCCTCCTTGAATATTATTTTATAAATACCAAGTGAGAGATATATCAGCAACTTTCTTTTTCGGTATTTATAAAATAATATCCACCTAGGGTTAGGAGAACACTAAAAGAACACCCGGAGAACACTTATAAGTGATACAACGCCACTTAAATTGACATGTGTCCTTAAAGCATGCGATTCTCACATCTAAGTCAGCTATTAAAGCATTAGTAGCAGTTTCCTTTAATTTTTCCTTCAACTTAGGAAACCAAGTTACTTTTGAAAACTTTACAATAGATTTCCTTATCCCTTCACTGTACAATATAAATATTCTTTAAATTAAATGCAAGGAAAAAGTGATAAGAAAGAAAAAAAAACTATTTAAATATTCTTTCAAATAAATGTTACATGAAAATTAGAGGAAAGAGAAAACGTTTTTATATTACAGTAATGTTAAGGAAAGTGTTTTCTTGGTTTAGGGAACACTAAGAGAGTTTAGTTTTTTCAAGAATTTTTCCTACATTTAAGAAAGATTTAATAAATCTGCTATTAGTGCTCTTATGGGGCAAGTTTAGCATATATAGTACATTACAGACCCGACCGTCAAGAACTATGACTTTCTTAGATACACAGACCAACGCATATTATCTCTATGAGCAGCATCTGTTAATCTTTATGCCAACAAATTCAACCTTTCCTTTTATTTATAAGAGGTAAACATAGGGAAAGAACAAGGGAAACAAAGAAACCAAACTTGTGCAATGAATCGAAATGAAAAAATGATACATTAAAATGAAAATCTAAAGCAAATAATTAAAGGCAAATTGTTATTATTAAGCAAGGAATGAAAAAAAGACATTTTTAATTTGTATGGTATAATGGTCATACAGGCCAGTGTTTTTCTCTGGTTCTCATCTCACACCAGAACTAGATCACACACATACAAAGTACAAACATTGCAGGGAACTTGGCAAAATAAGAAACAAAAACGCCAAAATTATAAAACTCAGTGGAATATTATTCCGCATCCAAAAGCTCTAATACTCACTGTGGTTCTCACACTCATATTTACTAGTATACCAAAATGAAAATAATATGGCAGTCAAAAGACCTGGCAAAACCCGATCACGCCGTCAGCTTCTGTGAAGAACTCACAGCATTTATATGCTGGAGGTGCAATGCAGCCAACAGCCCCTGCCAGGCTTCTCCTGGTGCACTTGCCACATGAAAATCAAGAAGTTTCTGCTGTTTCCTATAGTAATCTTCCAATGGCTTACTCTGAGTGGAAAAGAAAAAGAATAAAAAAAACACTATCCAATTAGAGGCCATCAACATCTTCCACTTTCTTTCTACCAGACATGACATAGAGATTCACAGATGGAGCCAACTGAAAATTGTGAAACTGATTTGCAAAAATTATGATTTAGAAGAATGCTGGGTGTTACCTGCTCTGAATAAATATGAAACTTTTCCTTCCAGGGACCTCCTATATCAGCAGGAGAGGTCTTTAGTTGTTTGTTCTGAAACATCAGATTTAGATTACACCCGGCATTGCTCATGCTAAGATATTCGCAGCAAGGGGAAAAGTTTCCAGCTCCTAGATTATTTTTCACCATGTGGTCTTCTGTGCATTTGAAATTCACAACTAAATCGATATCAGCAATTTGGTCAAGAATCTCCTGTAAAAAAAATCCAGCATTCAACAATTTCATAAGCGATCAGGCATTTGAAAATCAGATAAATAGCTAATTACACAGAATAGAACTATAAAAATGAATACAGAACCTGCTATGTTAAAATATTAATTAATCGATTGAATTCACCATTTCTTATCAACTTAAGCATTTGGGATAAATGGTGATTTAATACAGAATTATAAAAGAAGTCTTGAATTCGAAATTTGCCTTATTTCAATTAAATATTCCAAGTGTATGGTCTCACCACTTAAGTGGAAATTTGAACCCACATACTAACTAATTAAATTCACTATTTCCTATCAATTTATGATAAATTTTGGGATAATTGGTGATTTATCATGTTATACACACAAATGCATACAGTTCACATGTATCCCAACACACACAACAATGCATACAATTCACATGCATCTGGAACCACAAGCATACAAGCACAAGTGCATACAGTTCACATGTAGCTCGAATCAATGTAAACAAAACAAACACAAAGACAGTGAAAAAGAAACGTAAATGCTGTAAGTAATTTGAAAATTGAACCTACAGCTTGCATCCTTGTTCGAGGAATCCCATCAAGAATAAACCCGGTTTCGCCTCTGCAGTATCCTTCTTCCAGCCTCCTTGACAACAGGGTAAAAATTATCTCCTCCGGAACAAGTTTCCCTTCATTCACTGCATTCGCAATCTGAATTCGTTGAAAAAAAAAAGAAAAAGAAAAAAAGAGAGACCATGAAAAATAGTAATGATTTCAAAACCACGCAATACAAAGTTCCAAAATCTCGTCAAATTTGTCAAAAGAAAGAACAGTGACCTGCTTGTAGAGAGAGGAGCGAGGGTGGAGCTCTTGGCGGACGAGGCTGCCCATGGAAATGTAAGGGATTTCCAGAAGCTTCGAGAGCCGCTCGGCGTACAAGCGTCGTTGGACACCTCGGTGCCCTATCAGGACCCACTTGACCCCTCTCCCTGGGACTGACCCTTCCGTCCCCACCAAGCCGTATTGTTGCAGCTGCTGCTCCTCCTCGTCGTAATAGTCGGAGTCGTACTGGAGCTGAGCCGCAGCCGATCCGTAAGCTCGGCTCGACAGGCGCCGGAGACTTCGCAGCCGCGCGGCTAGAGGTCGCAGTCTGCTGAGCCCGGACATTGTGGCGGCGCGAAGGGTTTCGGAGACACAGATGACACAACCAAAAAGGGGTTTAGATGGAAAGGAAATGTGAGGTTTTAGAGATGCGAGGTGGGGGTTTGTGAAATTGCCATTGTCTTGCAGGTAAATTACGGTGATACTACTGTCGCTTGTGGATTTCCTTTACGAATAGTGGGCTTTATGACTGTTCAAGATTTTCCAAACAGGGAGAAGTAGCCCATCGGGCCAATACAGAGTATTAGCCTCAAATTTGAGTGAA
>NC_081545.1:35497684-35515652 GCF_901000735.1 Corylus avellana
GAGGAAAGAGAAAACCTTTTTATATTACAATAATGTTAAGGACAGTGTTTTCTTGGTTTAGGGAACACTAAGAGAGTTTAGTTTTTTCAAGAATTTTTCCTACATTTAAGGAAGGAAATGAGATTTAATAAATCTGCTATCAGTGCTCTTACGGGGCAAGTTTAGCATATATAGTTACATTACAGACGCGACCGTCAAGAACAATTGACTTTCTTAGATACAGACCAACGCATATTATCTCCATGAGCAGCATCTGTTAATCTTTATGCCAACAAATTCAACCTTTCCTTTTATTTACAAGAGGTAAACATAGGGAAAGAACACAAGGGAAACAAAGAAACCAAACTTGTGCAATGAATCGAAATGAAAAAACGATACATTAAATGAAAATCTAAAGCAAATAATTGAAGGCAAATTGTTATTATTAAGCAAGGAATGAAAAAAAGACATTTTTAATTTGTATAGTATAAGGGTCATACAGGCCAGTGTTTTTCTCTGCTCTTCTCATCTCACACCAGAACTAGATCACACACATACAAAGTACAAACATTGCAGGGACTCGGCAAAATAAGAAACAAAAACGCCAAAACTTTAAAACTCAGTGGAATATTATTCCGCATCCAAAAGCTCTAATACTCACTGTGGTTCTCACACTTATATTTACTAGTATACCAAAATGAAAATAATATGGCAGTCAAAAGACCTGGCAAAACCCGATCACGCCGTCAGCTTCTGTGAAGAACTCACAGCATTTATATGCTGGAGGTGCAATGCAGCCAACAGCCCCTGCCAGGTTTCTCCAGGTGCACTTGCCACATGAAAATCAAGAAGTTTCTGCTGTTTCCTATAGTAATCTTCCAATGGCTTACTCTGAGTGAAAAAAGAAAAGAAAAAAAAAACACTATCCAATTAGAGGCCATCAACATCTTCCACTTTCTTTCTACCAGACGTGAAATAGAGATTCACAGATGGAGCCAACTGAAAATTGTGAAACTGATTTGCAAAAATTATGAGTTAGAAGAGTGCTGGGTGGTACCTGCTCTGAATAAATATGAAACTTTTCCTTCCAGGGGCCTCCTATATCAGCAGGAGAGGTATTTAGTTCTTTGTTCTGAAACATCAGATTTAGATTACAACCGGCATTGCTCATGCTAAGATATTCGCGGCAAGGGGAAAAGTTTCCAGCTCCTAGATTATTTTTCAGCAAGTGGTCTTCTGTGCATTTGAAATTCACGACTAAATCGATATCAGCAATTTGGTCAAGAATCTCCTGTAAAAAAAAGGCCAGCATTCAACAAATTCAGAAGCAATCAAGCATTTGAAAATCAGATAAATAGCTAATTACATATAATAGAACTATAAAAAAGAATACAGCCTCTGTAAACATACAAATGCATACAGTTCACATGTAAACCACAAATGCAATACATGGAAAAATAAAACAAATTCCAGCATTCAAAGAGCACATAAGCAACCAAGCATTTGAAAGTCCAAAAAAGTACTAATTACACAAAAAAAAAAAATAACTACAGAGATAATACATAAAAAATAAAGTTTACCTTCAAACTTGGTTTAAGAAAATTATTAAACCGATGCATAAATGTACGTGAAAATAACATGCTCGGTTCAAAATGCATGTCAGACTAATAGACCGGGTTGGACAAATTTTCATACCAGTTTGGAGAAAAACTTTGTCCATACTTAAAAAAGCATACAGTTCACATGTATCCCAAATCAATGTAAACCACGTATGCACACGCACACACAAAATCCATACAATTGGCAAGTAGCCTAATTCACACAAGGATGCATGCGGTTCACATGAAGCCTCCCCACACACACAACAATGTATACAATTCACATGTATCCGGAATCAATGTAAACAACACAAACACACAGACAGTGAAAAAGAAATGTAAAATTGAACCTACAGCTTGCATCCTTGTTCGAGGAACCCCATCGAGAATAAACCCGGTTTCCCCTCTGCAGTATCCTTCTTCCAGCCTCCTTGACAACAGGGTAAAAATTATCTCCTCCGGAACAAGCTTCCCTTCATTCACTGCATTCGCAATCTGAATTCGTTGAAAAAAAACACAGAGACCATGAAAATAGTAATGATTGCTAAACTACGCAATACAAAGTTCCAAATCTCGTCAAATTTGTCTCTTGACACCCCCATACTCAAAAGAAAGAAGAGTAACCTGCTTGTAGAGAGAGGAGCGAGGGTGGAGCTCTTGGCGGACGAGGCTGCCCATGGAAATGTGAGGGACTTCCAGAAGCTTCGAGAGCCGCTCGGCGTACACGCGTCGTTGGACTCCTCGGTGCCCTATCAGGACCCACTTGACCCCTCTCCCCGGAACCGACCCTTCCGTCCCCACCACGCCGTATTGTTGCAGCTCCTGCTCCTCGTCGTCGTAATAGTCGGAGTCGTACTCGAGCTGAGCCGCGGCCGATCCGTACGATCGGTTCTCGAGGTACCGGAGACTTAGCAGCCGCGGCGCGAGAGGTCGCAGTCTGCTGAGCCCGGACATGGTGGCGGCGCGAAGGGTTTTGGAGAGACGCAGAGAACGAAAGAGGGGTTTCGATGGAGTGGAAATGTGAGGTTTTAGAGAGAGGGGAGGTGTGGGTTTGGGAAATTGCCATTGTCTTGCAGGTAAACTACGGTGATGCCACTTTCGCTTGTGGATCTCCTCTACCAATAGTGAGCTTTTTGACTATTTAAGATTCTCCAAACTAGGAAGAAATAACCCATTAGGCCAATGTATGTATTACTATATTAGCCTCAAATTTAAGTGAAGATTTTGTTTCGTGAAAGAGTGCGAGGGAAAAAAGTGTTCATATACTACTACTGCTACTTATCAAAGCAAATTGGAGATCAGAAAGAACAAAAAAAAAAAACAAAAAAAGCAATTTGGAAAAATTGGAAAAGAAGTTTACTTGGGGATCAAAATACCGAAAACATCTGAGCTCCCAATAACAAATTCAAAACGAAAAATACAACTAAATTATAGGAAATTAGTCAAAAAAGACAAGCAGTCCTCTCTGAAAATGCTGCATAAAAAGTGGTTACTAAAGCAAAGCCAATAACACATGATCCAACAGCAATTGAAACGGCAATCAAGCAAATGCCAGTAAAGGATAAGCATCGATCAATCCAAAGCGAATCTAACGAATAGAAGAACCAATCTCTGGTAGCCAAACTCCACAACAAAATCAAACCAAAAAAGCACAAGGAAACTAAAACCCACAAAAACCAAAGAGAGAAACATTAAATAACAATAAGCAACAGCAAAAAAAACCCCAAAACAGCTGCGTCGTGGGAGGAAGACAATAGTAGGGTGGAGCATGGCTTCTAGGTGGCGTGTGGGAGCTAGATGGAAGCACGGACGAGCGTGGTGTGGAGTATAACAATCAATGGAGATCATGCCTTATGAAATAAAGGTCACTAGCTCAAATCTCTTTTCTCCCTTTGTCTTCCTTTGTGCGGACATGTCAAAGGAAAAAAAAGAAAGAAAGTTTTCTTTTAAATTTGGTGGGAGGAACTTCATTCAACTAAGTTTATAAAAATGACATGTCATTTGAGCATGTGAAAATCACATGTTGTTTTAATAGTATAGACAAAGTTTAAATAAATATTAGTAAAAAATCATATGTATCTTACATGCTATTAAAAAAATAGACGCATGTCATTTTTATAAATTAGGTTTGATGAAGTTCATCTAACCTAATTTTGTGGAAAACTCTAAATGCATTTAACCCTAAACTATTAATTAAGTTATAATATACTTTTTTCAGTAATTATCTCATAAATTTTTGTATCAACCACAATGCAAAGCTCTGAAGCAACCATAGCAGAAGCTAGAGGTTACAAACGTCAAAATGACGTATTACAAACTAGACTCTAGAAACAAATCCGCTAACCCATGACTAATCCGATTAATTAAAAGATCAACAGACTCAATTCATTGCATAGGTAACTCTTATTCCTCGACAATGAGGACAGAGAACCCTCAAGCCGAAACTCATTTTCCTCGACTCGAAGACAATGATAACATTCACATCTACAACCCAAAGGCCTGGGCCAGTTAAAGTTGTTATTATATTAGATATATTTAACTTTTAAATTTATACTTTTTTTTATCACATAAAAATCAAATAAGTAAAAGATAAAAATAAAAGGAAAAAAAAAAAAACTAAGAAAACAAAAACTGCACGAGGTAAGATAATTTTGTGATCGGTCACTTTTGGACATATTTTTTAAGCTGGGTAAAATCATGCACGCCTCGTGCAAAAATTTTTTTTATTTTTTTTTTAATAAAAACAAATTTTTTTTTGCACGGGCGTGCCACGCACGCCGCGTGCTGTGAATCAGTGTTCCTTTTAAGCAGCATGTTACGCATTATTATTTCAATCATTTTTTTAATTATTGAATTTGTGAATTTTTATGAGTCCATAAATTTAATAATAAATTCATCTATTTGCTATATAAAATTGGTTGAAAATAATTAAAAAAATTATTTTTTTATCATTTTTTTCTCACAAAATTTAAAACCTATTTCACCTCTATATCGTTCAATTAATCCTCGCATTAACAAATATCTCAAAATCTTTGTCGACAGGCCCGACACACTCGTGGTTTTTTTCCTCTGCAGCAGTTTGGATCTGTCAAAGATGTTAGAGCATCTCCATTGAGCTCTTTAAATTTGGTTTTTCTTTAAAAATTTGAAAAAACTCACAAAAAAGTCATTTAACAAGCTCTCTACTCTATTTCAAATTTAACTTTAATCAACAAGGCTCTCCAAATACGAAGTGCCAAAAAGTGAAAGTTATTTAGTTTTTTAATCTTATATATTCATTTTCCTTTTCTCTCTCTCATCTAGCAAGAACCAAAAAAAATAAAAAATAAGAAAATAATAATATTTAATTAAGGTAGAGAAAGATATAAAGAGTTTGATATTTGGTTCATTTCAAAAGTGATACTTCAAATTTTTTTTTTTTTTTTAAAAAAAATTCTCTTCAAATTTAACTTTTATTTAAAGAGCTAATATGAATGCTCTTACGCTTTCTCTCTCTCTCTCTTTCACATTGACTAAGAAGACTAGAAGAGGCAAAGCATGGAATTGATGGCTGTGACCTTTCTTTTCCAATTTTTCTCTTTTACTTTTCAAATCTTAAACTCTTCCTCTCCTCTGAAGTCTGAACCTATCTCAAAATATCTCCTAGTCTCTATCTTAAAGAACAAATGAGCGAGAAACGGCGTGAGAAAGAGAACGATGAATGACGGTTCATCTTGATTCACTTGTGCTGACGAATGACTTGGTCGGTCATTGAGAATGAACGTTGGCGTTGCAAGGTTTGAGCCTTTCAAGTCAAGATGAGTGTGGCACGGGATAGAGTAGTCAATCAAGAGGATAAAGACAAGAGTGTACCATGTACCATCTTATTCCATATATATATATATGGTTCATCTTGATTCACTTGTGCTGACGGATGACTTGGTCGGTCGTTGAGAATGAATGTTGACGTTGCAAGGTTTGAGCCTTTCAGGTCAAGATGAGTATGGTATGGGGTAGAGTCGCAGTCGACTCTGCCCCATACCATATATATATATATACGGTTCATCTTGATTCACTTATGCTGACGGATGATTTGGTTGGTCGTTGATAATGAATGTTGACGTTGCAAGGTTTGAGCCTTTCAGGTCAAGATGAGTATGGTATGGGGTAGAGTCGCAGTCGACTCTGCCCTATACCATATATATATATATATACGGTTCATCTTGATTCACTTATGCTGACGGATGATTTGGTTGGTCGTTGATAATGAATGTTGACGTTGCAAGGTTTGAGCCTTTCAGGTCAAGATGAGTATGGGAATTATGGGAGTAAATTAGCGTTCGACTACGCCCCGCTCCTTATCTGTTCCTATCTGGACAAAAGATGGTACACTCTTTCTTAAACCGCATGATCATAACATATATTTAAGCATGCACGTAGTCCTCACAAGGACACAAAGCATGCACAGTTGCAACTGTCAAAAAAGGTATTTGTTATTGTGAGTAAAGTGGTGGTAACTTAAAAAAAAAAAGAAAAAAAAGAGTGGTAGTGACTTCTTTCTCTTTGTCTTGGGTCGTTTCTATCTTCTTCTTCCTCCCACTCCTCTTTTCTTTTTCTTTTTTTTTTTTTTTTTTTTTTAATGGTAATCTTTTTAATTCCTAATTAATTCAAATGGAAGATATCAGGGAGTTAAAGGGAATGCTTTCATGCACTGAATTTTTACTATTCAGCCTATAAAATTGTTTTATTTTATTTTTTAATTTAAATGAAATGTCTAAATTAGAGATATTGATACCTTAAGTATTGCTAGACACCTTTTTTTTTTTTTTTTTGAATGGGTGGCTTCGATCTCTCTTATGTGTTGTTGTAATCTGGATCATTCATTCAAAATGAACAGCCTAGATTATATGTATGGCTCCCGTATAATGCCATAGTTATAGCATGAGATCCCGATTGCTAGACGCCGATATTGTTGAAAAGCTTGTTAAATTATTATTTTTTATTAATTTTTTTGTTTTTGTTTTGTTAGATTTTTGTTGGTTGTTTTTTATTTTTTTTAAAAAAGTTATGATAGGTATTCTTTTCTTGGGAGGACATTGACTTTTTTTTTTTTTTTTTGGCAGTTTATCGGAGATATTGATACAATATAGAGTTTGAGAAAAAATTGACAATAAAGTAGTAGTTTGAAGGGTACGTGTTCTTTATTCAAACATTTTTCAGCCTAATACTTTTTCTTTAATGAATCTTATGCTCATGCACGGTCATGAATCTTTTTTTTTTTTTTTTGAATTTTCGGAACTGTTTCCGTGTTTTCTACATGCATGGTAGTTGGCGCTACTTCAATTTCCATCAATAAATAAGTGACCGGGAAAGGAAGCACTAGCTCTAAATTACTTAGTATTCACAGCAGCTTCCTTCTCATTTTTCCTAAATTTAGGAAACAAAACTACTTTTTGTTTCCCTATTCAAATACATTCTACAATAGTTTTTCCCTTTATATTTTCCTATAACATTAAAATATTATTTTTGTTACTTATTTTTATTTTTATTTTCATATTCATGTATTTTGTATAGAAAGGTGTGAGAAGAGATAGAATATATTTTTATGATTATAATAAACCATGTGGATTGCTACAGTTGAACCCAATGTAGCAATCCTAATGTATAAGTAAAATATAAGAAAGTTGCTGTAGATGAGTTTTTGTGATTTTTTTGAGATCCTAAAGAGTAAGATCTTTCACTTCAAAATTAGATCCAATTTATGTTAATGGGTTGCAAAAGACGCCTGCAAAATATATATTCAATAGCTTAGCATGCCTATTGTGTCTATGAAAATAGTACTTTAACTTCTAGGAAGCGTTGCCACGTTCACTAAGAGCCTCTTTTTTTTTTTTTTTTTCTAAAGGTTGGTATGAACTTTTCTTGCAGGATCCTCAAGGTAGTCTGGAAACTAAAAACCAAAATTTAAAGAGTGGTGGAACCGGCAATTAGTTGCATTCTTATCATGTATGTGAATTTAATATGCTTACCTATTTTTGCCTTAATTTGGTTCCATTTGAAATATTCTTGCTGTCTTTTTTTCTTAACAAAGTCAAATTAATTTTTTCTCTCAAAACCAATGAAATAATGACCTACACATTCTTTTCACTCACGTTAAGGGCAAAACAGACCCTTTGCCACAAGCTCTCATGAATCTACGACATTTCTTTTGGCTATTAGTGTTACTCTACTTAATGTTATGCTCATAAGAGCATGGGTAATTTTTTTTTTCTCCTATATTTGAAGAGAATTGTGCCTAAATATTCAAATCTCTCTGTCTTGATTTTTTTTTTTTTTTTTTTTTTTTTTTTTCAATAAAATTTTTTTAAACAACTTTAGGAGGCGAAAAGTGAGAAGAAAACGGATACGACATAGGGCTATGAGCGAAGACGATGGTGTTAGAATCGATATCGATGGCTTGGTGTCTTCAATGGAAAGAATGGTGCCCCATGATGTGCTCATGCCGCCTAACTGTAGCATCTTCAAAATCCCTATCATACTCTCCAGGCATAATGAAAATGCTTTTATCCCCGATGCATTTTCTATTGGGCCTTTCCATCATGGGAATCAAAAGTTGAAAGCCACAGAAAAAATTAAAGCCAGGTATATGCATGACCTTATTTCTCGCTCACGCTCTCGAGACACAATACTAAGAACTCTCATCAGTTCCATCGCGGAGGTGGAGAAAGAGGCTCGTGAGTATTATGCTGAACCAATTAATTACAGCCCAGAAAAACTTGTAGAAATTTTGGTGATTGATGGTTGCTTTCTTATTGAGCTATTTTGCAAGCGAACTTATCGGGACCTTAGAAAAGAAGATGACCCTATTTTCAGCAGACCCTGCATGTTTCATTTTCTATACCATGACTTGATATTGCTAGAAAACCAAGTACCTTGGATGGTACTTGAGCGTTTGTTCAACCAGACAAACGATTCTAGCGACTGGAATATGCCCCGGCCTCTAGCTACACTTGCCACGACATTCATGAGAACCATATATTTAACATATAGAATAGATCCCAAGTCGGATCAGTGTATTAATATGAGAGGCATCAAGCATTTTGTTGATCTGTCCTATAAATTGTCAACTTTACCAAGCACTGATCCCCAGCCGGATCAATGTATCATTATCGAATGCATCAAGCATT
This sequence comes from Corylus avellana, assembly GCF_901000735.1. Lineage (NCBI taxonomy): Eukaryota > Viridiplantae > Streptophyta > Magnoliopsida > Fagales > Betulaceae > Corylus > Corylus avellana. The sequence goes on from NC_081545.1 coordinate 35,506,428, forward strand.
TGGTTGATCAGTTTAGGAAATTGGCAGCTTTATCAAGTACACCATTCAGGAAATTGGCAAATTCATCAAGTGGTGAAGAAAAGAAAAAAAGCCTACGAGATTGGGAACTTCTGCCTTCTGCTACAAGCCTTGTGGAGGCTGGAATCAAATTCAAAAGGGCTACATCTGGAAGCCTATTGGACATAAAATTTAAGGATGGCGTTCTAGAAATTCCCCCATTAGTAGTTAACGACCTAACGGAAACCATCATTCGAAATCTCATCAGCTATGAGCAGTGTTGCCCCAATTGTGGTTTTAAATTCGCTTCCTATGTCGTACTCCTAGACAGCCTCATTAATACTGTCAAAGACATAAATATTCTCTGCGATCATGAGATAATTGATAACTGTTTGAATCCAGAAGATGCAGCCCAGCTGTTCAACAAGCTTTACCATGACACTTTTGTGGCCTTCGACTACGTAGACCTTAGCAGAGAAGTGAACAGGTTTTGCCAACGCAGGTTGCCTAGATGGCGCGCAGTGCTTATGGGCAAGTATTTTAACACTCCATGGGCTGGTTTTTCGACATTGGCCGCTATTATCCTATTGATCATGACCTTCTTACAAACTTTGTACGCCATGAAAAAGTAGTGTTACATCCTTATAGAAGTTGTTATAAGATTGGTCTCTCTAGTGTCCTTTTCCAATGTCAATTATGAAATGAAAGGGTGGGTTGTTTGCTTTGGTGTATTTGTTCTAATGTTAGGATCAGACGAGTTGATTGTGGATTGTGTAAACCTTGCATGTTAAAGTGAATAAATATTGCAAATGTTGCAGTAACCTTCCCAATATATATTGCTTTAACCTTTTAGTTCGGGTGCATTTCTTTTTACTACATTTAGGTGGATTCACTCCCAGTTGCACTTCTTTTCCTTTCGGTTAAGAATTCTAATTTTCAAAAAATATGCTACTCTTTTTTCATTGATTATTACTTACGATAATGCTCTCATTTTTGTTTTTATCACAACAATCTGTTTCTAAAAACCATTTCGATCGAGTGTTTTTCTTTTTAAATCTTTCTTCATAACAGGAGCATTTAAAAAACTAGGGACGCAATGCTCAATTTGAAAACTGGGCAGCCATTTATGAGGGCATTTTGGCCCATCCAAATCTGTTTTCTGTAAATACTCAAATTATCTTTTTTTTTTTTTTTTTTTTTTAAAAAAAAAAACTTTAAATCTCATTCTTGATGTAGATATTTATACCTAAAGTGAGCTAACTAGCTAAGGGTTGGGACATTCCTAATTGGGTTCTACTCACACCAAATGCAATTTTTGAAGAGATACACAAATTTCGGGCCATCCAAGGTCAAGCCTAAGCCCATCTAAAATTTAATGGGCCGAAACTAGTCTATCTAGCACAGCCCTAGGGGCCGCTTCTCTAGTCCAAGCCTTACAAGTTTCAGCTACGGCACGTCGACACCCTTCCTAGTTACCGTGTCAATAAGTAAAAAGAGGAAGCTATAGTTATATTTCATTTGTTGATATGGCATTGTCAACCAATTATTGTTAAAAAAAATTCAATAATTGATTATTATTATTATTTGAGTAAACTGTTACTCAAATAAAATACGCAAAAAAAAGAACAACAACATACAGATAATACTAAGGGACAGCTTGCGAGTCAACTTCGCAAGCTTGTCGTGACTAATAAGTTTTGGCATAATGGTGGTCAGGATTTAGATTTAGAGAGATTAAAATTTAAAAATAAAGTTGAATAAAGATTAATTAAAAATACTAAAGAATATAACTAATGAAATAAATAAACAATTCGAAAAAATTTAATTATCGCTTAAACCAAATAAATGTAATTAATTTGTAATATAATTTTTCATGCCTAAATTTAGTTTATTCAATTGTCATTGTCATAGATTTGCTCTTTGAATTTAGTCTCTATCGTTAGGATAATATTAACTTTTTTTTCTTCTTCTTCTTCTTCTTCTTATGAGAGTATCTACGGGCATATTTGCGCTATCTATTAATACAACTGATTTTGCAAAATTACTTTTTGAAATAATGGAATGGTACCTAAATTTGTAAAGTTTCAGTCTGATTTTTTTTTATTAAAATATTATCAATATGGTTGAACATGTATAATCTATTATTTCAAGATTTCAACCCAAGTTTAGACAATAATTACTTGTAATATAAAGAGGATAAGAACTATTTTATTAGACTGATATGCAGTGGTGATAATACCAATTGCCACGCCTTCATCAGCTCACCCGTTGAGAAACATAAATATAGGTTTGTATTTACGTTTGACGCAAGAAGTTTGACAAAGGGAATTTAAAAAAACAATTTGTTGAGTTGTCTGTTAATATATTTGTTTTGAAAAAAAAAAATCGAACAAAGATAACATGGTTGTGAGTCACCAACTAAGCAGCACCCGAAAATGATTGCTGTAATTGAAGTCAATTTCAAGCACCATGACTCGTGTTACGCATGGGCACAAACTGGCTCTAGCTTAATGGCACCATTTACAAGCACATTGATTTCACACAACTTTGGTCAAGTTAAAGAATGGAATGTTGGATGGTCTGTGTGCATGAAGTAACTTTATGTTGTAAAAGCTAATTAAAAAGAGTTCAAAGGAATTCTCTTTGCTGTCCAATGGTTACAAATTATATGACCTGAAGAAAGGAATCAGTGGTTAGGTTAGGCCTACGTCAAAAATTGAGCAGAAAACTACAGATCCAACATATGGCAGGAGATAGAGATGGAATTGATATCGACCGCTTTTGTGTCTTCAATAGAAAATATGATACCCTGTGATTTGTTCATATGGTCTAAATGTTGCATCTTCAAAACCCCTTCCATTTTCTACCGGCATAATGAAAGAGCTTATATTTCGGATGCATTTTCTATTGGGCCTCTCCATCATGGCAGTCCGAACTTGAATGTGTTTGCAAGGACTTATCTCTCACTTAAACTCTCCACAATTGCTAAGAACTCTTATCGAGTCCATCATGAAGGTGGAGAAAGATGCTCGTGCATGTTATGCAGAAACAATTGATCATTACAACTCAGAACAACTTGTGAAAATTTTGGTTATTGATGGCTGCTTTATTATTGAGTTGTTCCGCAAGAGCACTTATCAACTCCTTAGAGGACTAGGTGACCCCATTTTCAGCAGGCCCAATATGTTTCAATTTCTGCACCATGACTTGATGTTGCTAGAAAACCAAGTACCTTGGATGGTACTTGAGCGTTTGTTCAACTTGACAATGAATTCTTGCGACGACGAAAATCCCCTAACTATCCTTGCCATGAAGTTCTTCGAAACCATCCATTTATCAAGAAGAATGCCTCCCCGGGATCAGGTTATCAATATCAAAGGCATCAAGCATTTTGTTGATCTGTTCAGGAAAATTTCAATTATATCAAGCACTGATCCCCGACCAAGTCAGCGTATCAATATCGAATGCATTAAGCGTTTTGTTGATTTGTTTCGAAAATTGGCAACTTTATCGAGTTCTCAGTTCGGGAAATTGTCAACTTCATCAAGTACCCTGTTTCGGAAATTGTCAACTTTATCAAGTGCTATGTTCAGGATATCAAGTATTGAAGAAGAGAGAGGGAGCCGACGAAGATGGGAGTTCCTGCCTTCTGCTACGAGCCTTGTGGAGTCTGGAATCAAATTTAAAAGGGGCTCGTCTAAAACCATATTGGAAGTAAAATTTAATGATGGCATTATAGAAATTCCTCCATTTGAAATTGACGAGATAACAGAAACCGTCTTTCGAAATCTCATCAGCTATGAACAATGTCTCTCCTACAGCTACTCCACTCATAGGATCACTTCCTATGCCATACTCCTAGACAGCCTCATTAATACTTCCGAGGACATAGATATTCTGTGCAAGAATGAGATAATTGATAACTGGTTGAATCCTGAGGATGCGGCCCAACTCTTCAACAAGCTTTACCTTGACACTTTAGTGAGGTACCGTTATGATGATCTATGCAGGCAAGTGAATAGTTATTGCCGACGCAGGTGGCCTAGATGGCGTGCAGTGCTTGCGCACAATTATTTCAACACTCCATGGGCTTTTTTTTCGACATTAGCAGCATTTATCCTGTAGGTGCTGACGTTGTTACAAACTGTGTACACCGTGAAAAAATAGTACGTATTACATCCTTGTAAAACCTGCTGTATGTATAATGGTCTCTAGATCGACACTTTAATGTCGTTTCCAATGTCAATTACGCTTTGGTGTATGTGTTCTAATGTTGGGTCAGACGAGACGATTGTGGATTGTGTAAACCAAATTAACGTAAATAAATTGCAAATGTTGCAGTAAGGAAATACGAGCACCCTTCCCAATTTTTTTAAATACTAAAATCACCACGAGCTATGTTTTTAAAACCAATGCTGCGGAGTATACAATTAATTTAATAATTTAAGTTAATATTCTGACACGTAGAATATTTTCCTAGGACGAAAGAATCAAGTTAGATTTTTTTGAATCTCCTTATATATGTATTTTTCATGGCTATAGAGGTTTTTTGCAAGCTCATCACTGTTGCTCTTAGTTAAATATAAATTAAAAGATTAAATTTATTATTTATTATTCACTTAATTTTTCACGATAGTTGGTAGACTTAACACTACTAAATCAAATTTTCTTCATCATCTTTGATGTGCAAGCATGAAGCTTATAATTCTTTTGTCAAAAGTTCTAATGAAAAATATTGTTATAATTTCATTTAAGTTTCTTTGATGAGTATATATGAACTTTTCTTGCAGGATCCTTAAGGTAGGCTGGAACCTCAGTAAAGGAACCAAAAAACCAATATCTAAGAGTAGTGGAACTGGTAACAAGTTGCAATTTATCTGGTATGTAAATTTAATGCCACGTATTTTTGCCTTAATTTGGTTCGATTTGAAGTTGTAGTCGTACCATATTTTTTATTAACAAAATCAAAGCAATTTTTGTAAGAAATTCCATTTAAGTATGTCCCTTATGTCACATATATTTTTATAATTATAAAATTACGGTATTCAATATTCTATTCCAATTTGAAGCTTATTATGTAAATCAAATATTCTGAATTAAATCACTGATTTAATTCTTGTGGAACAAGTATTTGATTTCAATCAAATATTCTGAATTAAATCACTGATTTAATTCTTGTGGAACAAGTATTTGATTTAATTAATGATTTAATGTTTGTGGAATCAATTAGCTGTATTGATTGATTTTTTATTCCTTGATGGGAGGAATACTTAAGGTAACAGCTCTAATTAAGGGTCCCTTGACCTACCTATAAATAAGGCCTGTGTATTTCATCAATTGGCACTCACTGGTAGGCATAGGTCAGAAGAACCTCTCAATAATTGTTTAGTTTTTAGTTTGGTTGCTGTGGAGCTGTTCTTCAAGCTGCTTGGGCAAAGCAATGGCCGGAGGTACATATATATATTAAATTATTTCCGCTGCTAATTATATTGTTAATTAGCATTTAATATATTAAATTTCTTACATGTGGTATCAGAGCCAACTCTGTGCCATATTTGCTCAGCATTAAGTTGTGTTATTATGTCCGATTTGTGAATATCGTTTAGTTTTATATGTTTCTGTTGTTGATAATTTGATTGGAACAAAACATGCAATTATAATACTATGAGTGTTTTATTTCTGAATTGATATTGCACGTATTGTTCTATTTTGGATTAAAACTAACAATTTTTGGGTGTCTTTGGAGAGGCATTGACCATATTGCCCTTCTTGTCCTTGTACGAGAACCCTTAACAAAATCTGGTTCTAGCCTCACCCACTGCCCACCAGAACCAGAGCTCGCCGGCTCCCCACTGCAGCGGCGTTGGCTGCATAAAGGACCGTTTTTTACCTACCTGCAGCGGCGTTGGCCGAATAAAGTGAGCGGCAGCTCGCATTGGGCCGCCTGTGACTCAAAGCAACGGCAGCCCTGCACGGGCTGCCTGTGGGTTTGGACAGGGCCACTGATCCCCGCCAGTCAGTGTCATCTGGGGCTGCTGTGCGGCGGTCCTGATTGACTGCCGCATGAAGTCGGCAGCCCATCACCGTTCGGATGCACGTGAGGGACGGCAACGTTGTTTTTGGCGGTGGTGCTGGACGGAACGCCGCCCCCTTGCCGATCACCGTGGCCGTTTGGCCATTGAGTGTCGGCCCTTGGTGGCCGGCGCATGAGCAAGGTAGCGGCGGCGGCGCATGAGGAAGAGGAAGAAAAATGGGCGACAGCTAGGGTTTGGGAGTTAGGGATCCGGCTAGGGTTTCAAACCCATAAGGAACCGGGTCAGTATTTGGGCCACTGGGTATGGGTTTTATTTTAACCCAAGCCCGATGCAGTAAAAAAAAAAAAAAAAAAGGGTAATTAAGTGGGCTAACCCGTAACCCAATAAGGTGGCCTAACCCGATAAAGAAAGCAAACCCAAGCCCATAGAGATTCAAAAAAAAAAAAAACACACATTTGGGCCTTGTGCTCTTGTGGGTTTAGAACTTGGGTTCTTAAGGAATAAAGGCGTAAGGTCACTTTAAGACCATTAGGCTATTCAGTTTATTATGCTTTAATGTTGCATTTATATTTATCTTATCTTTTAAATTGTTCAGTATTAAATTATTATTTCTTTAATGCATGAACTTAATGATATATTTATTAATTGTTTAAATATAAATTGTTTGATGCCTGGACCTGAGAATAATTAACTAAGCCTCATGTGTTGTGAATGTTTATGGTACTATCCAAAATTGCAATCGGAAAGCTCTGGCAAGGCAAGTCTTGGGACTTAAGTGTGCCGTTGTGCGCCCCCTCACTTACCTGGGACACTGTTCGGTTGTACTTTGGAAAAATACTGTTTACCTACTAACATGATGGTTTTGTCTTTTATTCTTGGGAACTTTATTTTGGCATCTATACAGTTATTGATGTTAATAAAGTCGTGATTATCATAATAATTTTTGGGAGAGCCATAGCATCCCGATTTTATGATGATAATTATATCAAGATCATATATGTAAACTTCATAAGGAAAATTAACATCATGTTGTAATTAATTCATAAATTTAATTTGCCAATCCCCACAGGGACGTTTTTATTTTTATGAATTAATTAGAATAAGATAGAAAATTTAACATTAAAAATAAAATTTCTCTTAGGCCCACAGGTACGGAAAATTTTATTTATTAATGCTAAATTTATTAGTCTTATTAATAAAGAGTAAATTTCATGCGTGATGCAACCTTTGCCCACAGGTAGGTTGAAATTTACTATTAAATTAACATTGGTTAATTTAAATAAGGTTATTTCATAGCATTAAAGTATATAATTTTTCTTGGTTACTGGATGTATTCCTACTGCTTTAATTATTAGTATTTTATGTTCCAATAACTCCTAGTGGTAATTTTTATGACTGAAAAGAAAATTGTGTTTTTCACTTTGGGGTGTTTGGAGACTGAATTGGCGTTTCGTGTGGACGAATTACCTTCTCCCACGGAATCAAGTACGCCACATGAGATTATTAAACATGAACGATTGTAGTGATTTAAATCGCTTAAGTTTCAACGTTCATGAAATCTCATATCAAGGAAAGCATTAGGGTTTTATTCCTTAGTGTTTTAGGGCCAAAGAAAGGTCATTGAGGAACATTTAGTGAGTTCCAATAAGGCTTTGGCCTACACCCTAATAGAAAAGCTTTAAAGTAAAACCTTTTACAGTTTCAAAATGTGCTTGAGCACATTATGGAAATGAAGGACATAACAGCTTATTATAAAGTCCCTAAAGGTTGAGTTTTTTGAGTCATTATGGTCAATTTTACTTTCTCATCTAAATATGATATTTTTTTCAAATATCTTGTGGCACACATAAGGATAACTGATCAATGAAGAAACTTCTGATCATGTGTGTTCAAGAAGATGAGAGATTAAGACATGAGAATCCAGAAAGTTACTCATGTTAAGGGAAAGACCTTTATAGGCAATCATGTCCAATAGTTAATGAATGAGAACAAGGTGCCAACAAAGTGTTATGGCAATTAAGATACTTGTTTCTTTCACACTAAGGAAAATTATGGACATATGAAGAATGATTGCATAAAGTATCATAAATGACTTGAAATAAAGGTAATCTCATACACCTAGTGTGTCATGAATCTCTTTTATTGACTCTCCTAAGGACTATGTGGATTGAATTTGGTTTAGTGGTCCACGTTATCAACATAATGCAGGGTTTTCTAAATAATACTTGTTTACAATTGGATGTTGTTGGGATCCATAGATTAATTTTAAAAATTCAGTTATGTCATTTTGACCTTAATAATGTTTTTATATATTCCACAATTCTTTTAGAAATTTAATTTCTATTTTAGTTTGTTAAATCAAATTTGAATATTGTTAAAAAAAAAAAAAAAAAAAAAAAAAAAATTGGGTGGAATATTAAATTAATGGTCTATTTAAAATTGATTTAGATCCCAATTTTTGAAAAAATTAATCCTTGCATATAAATGTTGACATAAAGCAGAGTCATATAAATGAGAAAATCCTCTATGTTATGGCATTGGAGATTGGAATATATCTCTATAAAGAATAAAAGGTCGATAAATGATAGAGTTTTTATGACTCTTGAAATTTATTACCTTTGGTATTTATGTGGATTGCATTAAGGAAAAGCAGACCAACTATACCAATAAAGGTGCCAACAAAAGGATTTTTTAAATTCTTGAGATCATGTACAAGTGTAACCTTTTCCATACTTCTTGCCTCAATGGTTAGAGATATCCTATCTCTTCCGGTAATAACCATATAAGGTTTATGTATCTCTATCTTCTAAATCATAAGGTTTGGGCATTAATGCTTCCAGTACCTATAAGGTAGAAGTAGAGAAACAAAAACAAAATAAAATCAAGATCGTAAGATCTGATAGAGGCAGATAGTATTATGGTAGGTACACGAAAATGGGACATGAAAGGTAATGTTCTATTCTCCTAATGGAGTGAAGCCTTGAAAATCGCTGTGTATACATTTAACTCGATTCCATTCAAAGTTGTACATAAGACACCTAAATTAAGGAATGAATGGAACCAAGTTCAAATTGTTTACACATATGGGGTTGTCTTGCTATAGTGAGGATTTATAATCCACACCTAAGGTAATTAGCTTCAAGGACAACTAGCGGAATTTTATAGGTTATATAGTAAACTCCAAGGGGTTTAG
>NC_081545.1:35515752-35521620 GCF_901000735.1 Corylus avellana
CGAATGACTTATAGGAAGTTCATTCATAAAGTACATTATCCATAAAGTACTCATTTAAGGAGATATTGCACATCGTGATACATGGAAGGGACGGCTTATTACATAAAAGCTTTACCGCCATGATTCGTGTGTAGTATTCCTTGAATGAGTGGGAGGATTCCATGAATGGTTGGAATAGATAAAGTATTGGCCAAATCATAGAGCTGAACACCATAAGGAATTTATGTGTCATAAGGGCCAAGTGGGAGAATGTAAGAAATTCCATTTAAGTATGTCCCTTATGTCACATATATTATTGTAATTATAAAATTACGGTGTTCAATATTCTATTCCAATTTGAAGCTTATTATGTAAATCAAATATTATAAATTAAATGACTGATTTAATTCTTGTGGAACAAGTATTTGATTTCAATCAAATATTCTGAATTAAATCACTGATTTAATTCTTGTGGAACAAGTATTTGATTTAATTAATGATTTAATGTTTGTGGAATCAATTAGCTGTATTGATTGATTTTCTATTCCTTGATGGGAGGAATAATTAAGGTAACAACTCTAATTGAGGGTCCCCTGACCTACCTATAAATAAGGCCTGTGTATTCCATCAATTGGCACTCACTGGTAGGCATAGGTCAGAAGAACCTCTCAATAATTTTGTTTTCTAGTTTGGTTGCTGTGAAGTTGTTCTTCAAGTTGCTTGAGCAAAGCAATGGCCGGAGGTACATATATATTAAATTATTTCCGCTGCTAGTTTTATTGTTAATTAGCATTTAATATATATTCAATTTATTACAATTTTTGCATTCAAAAGAAAGGAAAACAATTACCAATATCTACATTCTTCTCAGTCATATTAAGGGCAAAACAGACCATGTGCCATAGGCTACTCTGAGCTCAGAAAACCTTGTTTCGGATATATAGTCACACTCAATATTCTTTTTTGGGCAAATGTTCCTCTCAAATTCTTACCAGTTAATATTTTTCTCTATTCCTAAAGCCTTTTTGTTTTTTTTTTTTTTCGTTTGTTTTGGTCATTCCCGAAGAAACAACAGTTGGAGTTCAAGAAAGAACGGGAAACAGAACAAACATATTGCTGTAAACAGAGGAAATACTGATAAGGTTGAGGTCAAATACTTGGCATCTTCCATAGATAGAACTTACTATGTCGCATGATTTGTTCATGTCAATTAAACGTTGCATCTTGAAAACTCTTATCCAACTCTACAGGCATAATGAAAAAGCTTATATCCCTGATGCATTTTTAATTGGGCCTTTCCATCATGGCCGCCCAAACTTGAAGGCTATAGAAACAATTAAAGCTAAGTATTTACAAAGCCTTATCTCGATCACGCTCTCCAAATACAATGTTGAAAGATTTCATCAATTCCATCAATTATTCGGAGAGAGAGGCTCATGAATATTATGCTGGACCGATTGGTTATAGCCAAGAAGAATTTGTGAAAATTTTGGTAATTGATGATTACTTTATTATTGAGCTATTCTTCCGAAATGCTTATAAGATGTGTAGAGAAGATGACCCTATTTTTAGCATGGCTAGTATACTTGATGTTATGGCCCATGACTTGATATTGCTAGAAAACCAAGTACCTTGGATGGTACTTGAGCATTTGTTCGGCATGACCATGGCTCCTCTAAGCTGTATGACCTTAATTGAACTCGTCATTTTATTCTTTTATAACATTTACCCATTCACACAGAATATTGCTAGATCTGATCATCTTGGAGACATCAAACATATTCTTGACCTGTTTAAAAAATGGCTGATTTCATCAATTGAAGTAGAAGAAGAAAACATACCGGTACCGTGATGTTCTGGATTGGAACTCGTACCTTCTGCTAAGCGTCTTGTAGAGGCTGGAATCAAATTCAGAAAGAGTAGGTCCAAAAATATATTGGACATAAAATTTACAAATGGTGTCCTCAAAATTCCTCAAATAGTATTTCATGAGTATGCAGAAACATTTTTTAGGAATCTAATAAGCTTTGAGCAATGATACCCCAACAGTGATGATAGGATTACTTCATAGCTGGTTGACTCCAGAGGATGCGGCCCAATTCTTCAACAAGCTTTACCACTACACTCATGTGGATCAGTACTATTACAAAAAGCTTTGTAAGCAAGTGAATGAATATTGTGAAAAGAGATGGCCTAGATATATGGCGTGCAGTGCTTGTGCGCAATTATTTCAACACTCCACGGGCTATTCTTTCCACATTGGCCGCAGTTATGTTGTTGATCATCTCCTTCTTACAAACTTGGTATAGCATGAAAAGTTAGTGTAATTTAATTTGTCCCTCGAATCATAGAAATGCTACACATTCTAAATTTTATTTCCAAAAGTTGGTTCTCAAATAATGTGTTACCATCTCATGAGTTGGTGACACACTTCCCAAAATAATAAATCTTATAAGATGGTGACACATTATTTGGACACTAACTTTTGAAAAGAGAATTTGAGATGTGTAGCACTCCTCCTCCAATAAATGTATGTTTCAATGTCAATTATGAAAGGAAATGAGCGTTGTTTGCTTTGGAGTCTGATTTTAATATGTTGTCGTTTCGTTAATTTTTCTGTCGAGTTTTTTACCGTTAAAATGCCAGCTGACATCTTTTCAACATAAAACCAATGAAAGTTTGCCACGTGTCACTACTCACCATAAAATAATTTTTTTTAAAAAAAAGTAAATAAAACAGTTGGGAGTTATCACAAAAACTAATTTCTAAAAATAATTCCTATTAAATGTTTTTCCTGTTAAATCTTTTTCATGGGAGCATTGAGAGGGCAGCCACTTATGCCGGCATTTGGGTCCGTGATGCATCATCCCATATTCCCATGCCGGCTTTGTTTTTAAGAAGAGTAATGCTATTTATTGTATAGTATTCTATTCTTATTTCATTTTTATTTGACTAGATTGACGTTTAAGTACTAATGAACATTTTCGCATTGAGACATAAATTGGCTTGTATTCACATCAAATGCAATTTTCTGGCCATCAAATGAAGATAAAAGTCTGAGCCCACCCAAAATTTTACTGGGCCAAAACCAATCAATCTACCCCTGCCCAATGCCCATAGGGCTAGCCGCCTTGTCCATGTACAGTGTACACACCCCAAGTGGATTGGAGGTTGTAGTCCCTTGGAGTGTGATCGACCGGTCCCCCTCTCCCTCCCCTATGAAAATCGTCACACATGGGCACAGATTGGCTTTACCTGTATGGCATCATTTACAAGCAGTAAAGCACATCCATTTCACACAACTTTGGTCAAGTTAAAGAATGGAATGTTGGATCGTCTGTGTATGAAGTAACTTTATGTTGTAAAAGCTAAAAATAGTTCAAAGGAAATTCTCATTGCTGTCCAATGGTTGCAAGTTGATAACTTGATATGACTAGAAGAAAGGAATCAACACGGTTAGGTTAGGCTTACGTCAATGGATCGGGACCCCCTATAATCGAGAATCTCATGCAATTGTCTATTTTTTGTAATCAGGTAAGCAATTGTGAAAAGTATTCAATAAAGGTTACATAAAGATGAAAGAAGCCTTGAAATCTGGATGGATATGAGAATTCTAAGAGGTGATGATCCTGCTTCAATTGCCTTTTGGATTTTATGATTTATTGGCTTTTCCTTTTAAATCCACGAAGGAAAGAATAAAGTGCTATATGAATTTGCCCTTTTGCTTTGGGTGCTTTTTAGCATTTATATAAACAGTGTCATTTGTTCCCCGAGTGAAGGATAAGAAAGGGATAAGATGAGTGAACTACTTCTCTAAGAAGTGTTGCGATGCTCAGTAAGTCTAAGAGGTTTTTTTTTTTTTTTTTTTTCATTTTTTTAAAAATGAAATAAGAGTTGCACATTTTAGTGTCTAAAACTCGATTATAATTTCATTTAAATTTCGTTTATTGGCGTTTGAACTTGTCTTGCAAGGTGTTGAAGGCCGGCTAGAACAGAGATTTTAAGAGGGGGCGGAGCCTAGTGAGTAGTTTTGAAGAGAATTGTGTTTCCTTTCTTCTTCTTTTTTCTTTTGATCACTCCTGAAGAAAGAATTTTAAAATATGACTGGAATGTTACTACTCCCGTTGAAGGCTTGGCACCTTCACTAGAAGACATGATATCTCATGATTTATCCATGTCGCCCAATTTTTGCATCTTTAAAACCCCTGTCATACTCTTAAGGCATAATGAAAAAGCTTTTATTCCTAATGCATTTTCTATTGGCCCTTTCCATCATGGCAATTCAAATTTGAAAGCTACAGAAAAAATTAAAGCCAAGTATTTGTGAGGACTTATCCGTCGATCACCTTGTCCAGAGACAACGCTAAGAGATCTCATCAATTCCACCAAGGCCATGGAAAGAGGGGCTCGTGAGTGTTACGCCGGACCAATTTATTGCAGCCCAGATGAGTTTGTGAACATTTTGGTAATGGATGGTTGCTTCATCATTGAGCTGTTCCGAAAGCATGCTTACAAACAACTTAGAGAAGAAGATGACCCTGTTTTCACCATGGCTTGTATGCTCCAATTTCTATACCATGACTTGATTTTGCTCGAAAATCAAGTGCCTTGGATGGTGCTTGAGGGCTTGTTAACATGACCAGGGACCCTACTAGAGAAAACAAGTCTCGAACGCAACTTGCCTTAGAATTCTTTGCTAACATTTTCTCATCCACAAATCCTGTTATAGTTCCCCATATCCATGACACCAAGCATATTCTTGACCTATTCAGAAAATGGTTGGTTTTTTCAACAGGACAGGAAGAAAGCAGGGAAGGATGGCAATCCATGCCTTCTGCAACAAGCCTTGTAGAGGCTGGAATCAAATTCAGAAGGGGTTCGTCCAGAAGCATCTTGGACATCAAATTTATTGATGGTGTCTTGGAAATTCCTCCATTACTAATTCAAGAGACAACAGAAACCATCTTTCGAAATCTCATCAGCTTTGAACAATGCTTCCCCAACTGTAAAGCTCAGTTCACTTCTTATGCCATACTCCTCGACAATCTCATCAACACTGCCAAGGACATGGACATACTCTGCGAGAATGAAATTATTGACAATTGGTTGAATCCAGAGGATGCAGCCCAATTCTTCAATAAGCTTTACCACAATGCTTATGTCAGTAAGTACTATTACCTAAGTCTTTGCGAGCAAGTGAGTGAATTCTGCCAACGCAGATGGCCTAGATGGCGTGCAATGCTTGTGCGCAATTATTTCAACACTCCATGGGCTATTCTTTCTACATTGGTTGCTGCTATCCTATTGATCCTCACCTTCTTACAAACTTTCTACAGCATGAAAAATTAATATACATTGCCTTTATGAAAAGAAATTAAAGTGTTGTTTTCTCTAGAGTATGTGTTTTCTTCTTTTTTAGAAAGTTTTCAAAATTAAATGTATTTACATATTTATATGTTTTATTCATTGGGAAGTTTTCATTTATGAAGGAGTTAATAAGCTTTTAAAAGGAGATCTAGTACTATATGGTAAAAAAGTGAAAAAAGAAAGGTAAAATCCACATAACCTCCTCAAACTATCACCCAATTGATAATGTCTACCTAAACTTTTAATTGTGACAATGTCCCCAGTAAACTACCAAAACATTGTCCATGTCCCTCCCAAGACTAACAAAAAGATCAAAATGCCATTATATATTTCTTAATAAGACAAAAATACCCTTATAAATTAAAAAAAAAAAAAAAAACAAAAAATTTTAATTTTAAAAGAACAATTTTTATTTTTTTTTAAAAAAAAATTAGGTTCTAAACGAAATTTTTTAATTTTTTTATAAGGATATATTTTTTAAAAAAACGAATATATATATATATATATATATATATATATATA
>NC_081545.1:35521640-35530006 GCF_901000735.1 Corylus avellana
CCTCAAACTACTACTCAATTGGCAATGTCCCACCCCCAAACTTTCAATTGTGACAATGTCCTTCTTAAACTACCAAAACATTGTCAATGTTCCCCTCGAGATTAACAAAAACATCAAAATGCCCTTATATATTTTTTAATAAGACAAAAATACCTTTATAAATTAAAAAAATTAAAATTAAAAAAAAAAACAAAAAATTTTAATTTCAAAAGAACAATTTTTTTTATAAAAAAAATAGTTTTTAAACGAAATTTTTTAATTTTTTTATAAGAATTTTTTTTTTTTAAAAAAAAAAACGAATATAGTTTTTTTAAAACCGAAATTTTTATTTAAAAAAATTTATAAAACAAAATAAAAAAACGAAATTTTTATAACAAAAAAAATCGAAATTTATTAATTTTTTACTTATAAAAAGTATTTTTTTTAATTTTTAATTTTTAATTTTCTACCCTTTGGATTTTTTTTTTTAATTAGTTTTAGGTTTTTTCTAGAAGTTTTATTATTATTATTATTTTTTTATTTTATTAAGGGTAGTTACATCATTGAGGGGAACATTGACAATTTTTAGTAGTTTGAGGGGGACATTGTCACAATTGAAAATTTGGGAGGGACATTGTCAATTGGGTGATAGTTTGAGGGGGTTATGTGGACTTTTCTAAAAAAGAAATGAAGGCAATGGGCCGTAGGGTTGAGACACAAATGACGCATTTGGAACGATCAAATCGTAACTGTTAAATTTCAAACATTTGTGATGGTGAGATGATTTGATTTGGATCATACGATTTAGAGTTTGAGAAAAAAATTAATAATGAAGTAGCAGTTTGAGGGGTATATGTTCTTTATCCAAACATTTTTCAGCTTAATACTCTTTTTTGAATGAATCGTATGCAATGAATATTATGCTCATAAGCGCATGTGTAGTTTTTTTGAGAATTGTGCCTAAAGATTCAAATTAATCTTCTCTTTTTTTTTTTTACTATATATATAGCGAATACAGCTGTATTTCTCGTTCTCAGACAGTGAATACAGCTGCATTTATAAAACATCACCAACCTACTTTTATAAATTCTCGTTCCAGCCAACCATGTGAAAAATATTATTTTTTTATAGCATATATAAAATAGATACTTTTTTAAATAGGATTTATTTCCAATTATTTTAATATTATTAAAAAGATATGAATTTTTCACATAATTTTATACTGACCACAAGGAGTCATATTGGCTTTTAAAATTATTTTAATCTACTAGGGCTATTGACTCTGCCGGAAAAAAGTTTGCCGTTGTTGTTAAATAATATAAAAGATTCCCAATCACAGACAGGATATACCGTAAATGGCTCGGAAAATTAACGCCAATGATTCACATGCATAGATTTTTTCAACTTTAGGCTAAAGAATTTGTCGCTTAATAAACCTTTTTCCACAGATCAAAAGTTATTTTAATAGAAAGAAAAGAATTCGGACCTACTTTCCCTTTCATTTAACTAATTATTACAGATTAAATTCATATAAAAAGACTAAGGACCCCAGAGTTTTGGACTTTGTGAGAATGTAACTGAGAATTTTCAGCGTAATATCATATTTTTTTTTTCAAACATAATAGCTTTATTAAATTCATATTAGATGCACGAAATAATGGTGGAAGGTCATAACCCCCCTATGATCACGGGGATTTTACTATTTGGTCGAGTAATTATTTATTTATGTTAGAGTAATTCAAAAGTAAGGCTAAATATTACTTTTGTGTCTCTCAAAATTGAAGTGTCTTTTAAAATTATCATTCAATTTATAATAGAGGCACTATTATCTCATGCTTCAATTATAATTTGAAAAATCACGAGACATGAAAAATATGTAGCATTACTCATTAAAAAATGACTAAATAGGGAATCTCTTTTACTTCTAATTCGATTAATGGAAGATATTGGGCATAATGCTTTCATCAGTTCCATGCATGCAAGTGGTGATGCAGCGTGACTTAGTGGGCTGCAGCGAAGAACATCAATAAACAGTGAATAAATAATTCTAGATCTTGAGTCTATCAATCATGATATGAGAATTCTTCTAAAAATAATAGATACTCTCTAAAGTTTATAAGAAAAGAGGAATAAACTCAACTCTGAGTATTCTCATTAATCAAAATCAATAATAAAACAATAACTGTTTTCTCTGGAGGCTATAAGCATATATTTATAGCCTTAAACCCTAAATCTAATAAAATATGACATAAATACCTCCAAAACCCTAAACCTAATAAAATAACGAAATAAAGACTCTCAAAACCCTAACCTTAATAAAATAACAACATAAAGTCAGTTTAGAAAATAAAACAAATTGACGGCTACGCAATCTGTATCATTCTCCCCTTGTTGGAGAGAATTCGTCATCGAATTCGGCCGGTTCTTTCTACGGTCCTTCGGATGCCCAGTCAACTCATTCCATTCGTCATTCCTCAAGATCAAGACAAGGTAACATCCCACAATAAGTATGACGCTTCTCATCCTCGAAGTACCTCGATGTTTATCGTGAAATCCCCACACACCCCTTTGCTGTGTAGATTTGTCATGCTTCTCTCGTGCTTTGCTTTTCCCACAAGCCATGAGAATCCCCAAAGAACTCATAAAGACCCTTTCAATCTTTGACAAAAAAGTCTTCTCCACCATATAGATCTCATCACAATTTTGGTTAGAATAATTTGATAAAATAGCATCTATCCCAGTGAAATCAACATAGTCAATTGGCTCAATACTAAAATCGAAGACTTTATCTTCGGGGCTCTTATCAGGTACATGATATGTAGAATTGTCGTCAAAAAGTGCAAAACTATTTGAAAGATTTACTTCTTCCAAGGGTTCCTCTTCTTCATGAAAAATTGCAAAATTATCCGAAAGATTAACCTCTTCCAAGGGTTCCTCTTCTTCATGAAAAATTGCGATACTTTCTTAAAGGTTTACTTCTTTCACTTGATCCCCCAATTCTTCAAGCTTTTTAGGACTCTTGATGTCATGCAGATGATTAGGAACATTTGACCCCGGCAACAAATCAAGTTGAGGTTGAGTGTCTCGCAATGATGGCACCACTTTCGGTAATTCTGCTCGAACCACGTCGACAAATCTTTCCAATAGCTCCTTTATCGGCCTCGGTACCACTCCCTTGATGCCGCTTTCCGTGTTTGTCAACTCCTGCTTGGCTACAAAGGATTGACCATCCCCTTGTGAAGGTTTTGGCTCCGCCCATGGGCTATGTAGCAACGTCAATCTGGTTTTACCCAACATAAAGTTGTACGTGTTCTTTGTTTCATCATGGATAGCAGTTTTATCATCTTGTCACGACTTGCCCAATAACAGGTGACGCGTCTCTATGTCGCCCACATCACACCATACAGTATCTCTATATTTAGCTCAAATGGAAAAGGACACCAGATAACGTTTAAAAACCGTTACCTCATTTCCTTTTGTGAGCCACTTCAATTGATAGGGAGTAGGATGTCTCTTGGTCTCAAGCCCCAATTTGCGAACTACTTCCTCCAAGACTATATTCTCATGACTCCTTGCATCAATGGTAAGCTTGACCCCCTTACCTCCCATGGTGCATATAGTTTGAAACGGTCGGCACGTACGTTTAATGTATCGGGATACCGAACGACACGTGATCTCCGCCCCCTCCTTAGGCACCAACTCCGCCATCTTCCTAGATACTTCTTTTTGTGGAATTTTTTTTTTTTTTTTTTTGGTCACCATGAACTCTTTGAGTTGCAAGCAACCTTGAAATTTCGGTGTATCGAGTTTGAATCTACTCACCCGCTGATTGGAATGAGCTTGCGCAAGGTGCTAACGTCCTTGCGTTCGACGCTCTGTAAACGAGTTTCTAGATCCATTCCCATTGTGACGACACCAGTCGGATACTTGGATAGTGAGGTCTTTGATGTGGTATTTTTGTGTCCAAAAATATCAATAATAAAAATAACCACTCGCAATAGTATGAATCATGTAGGATAGAGCTATATTGAGGGTGTCGAACCTCAAGAACTGCAGGGGTTTTATTATCTAAATTCGAAAGATTAACTTAATTAAAAAGAGAATTGTTTTGATTTTTTTAAAAACTCAAAGAGCATGAAAATAAAAGAGATTTAAAATAAGAGAGAGTGTGGGGGTATTGACTTCACCTCTATCCGCACAACAATGGCTAATCATAATTAATCACAGAAATTCATTCTATGCATGTTATAAATAAACAAGAAACTACCTTATTAAAGAATAAGCATAATCTATCTTTGGTTGGCACGGATCATCCACCTAACCACTAAGATGCGGTACGACCCGTCTTCCCTAGGTATAAATTATCAAATTCTTTAACATGATACATACAATCAATGAATAAGTGTAACCCATCTTCGGTTGGCACGGATTGTCTACCTAAATTACACTAAACTAGGGTGTAGTACAATCCGTCTTTCCTAGGCATGACCTATCAAATCCTATTGATCATATGTCAATTAAACCCATTGTATAACCATCATCTTCATAATCACAGAAAACAAGAATGATTTGAGATCAACAAAAGTAAAATACTTTCTAAGACAAGAGAAGAATTTCACAAATATTGATTTTGGAATTTAAGAACAATTGCATTTAATACGAAGAACAGAAATCAATTGGTAGCAATTCTCATAGTTATACAATCAACATGCATAAATTGAAAATCTAAAAATTAAATACAATCAAACCATTGTGCTTGGATAGGGTTACATCAACACCCCACGAAGGGGTTTAGCCGCTCATAATCTTCTAAGCTCCAAAGACAATTTTCTGATTTCTAACTCTAGGAAGCGGTGTGTTTTTTCTCAATGCTTAGAGGCCTATTTATAGGGCTTAGGAGAGTCCTAGAAGCCCTAGTAATCCTATAAATTTCGGAGATTTAAGTCCAAGTCCAATTAGGATAAAGAAAACTTAAGTCCAAATCGGAATAGGATTCGCCCAGAATTGCGTTCCTATCTTGCAGAGCGATTTGAGCATTGTGGTGCTTCTAATTAGGAAAATACTATTTCACAATTATTTGTATAAATTTGAATTAGCTTTCCAACACCGCATGAATCACCTCAATCGAATATTTGAGCTGAAAGTTATGGCCAAAATACCGAGACGTATTCAAAATCTAAATTTGAATCCAATCCGATTTTGACTCTAATTTGAGAAATTCCGAATTAATCCCTTCCTTTATTTGATTAAACTTAACCACAATATATAAGTCCTCTGTTATGATTGGCTACGCTTAATCATCTCAAAGTGTGTTTTTAAGCCCAAAATCAATGGAATTAATTGCATCTTTATTTATAACCTGAAAACATAAAAACAAACCAAAATCAAACAAATAATAACGCTAAGGAATTAACATATGCAAATTAATGGGTTTGAATGTGCAACATTCAGCGCTTATCAGTCTTCAATTTGATCCTTCATAGCCCTGAGTCAATCCTCCTTGTATTGCCACCACGTAGCGCTAGATTTGCCTTCCGCCTCCGTGAATCACAGTCTTGGTTGGCGACGACAACCATTCGGCCGAACGATTGCCGTTTGCTCCCTACGTGCTGCTTCCGTGCGCACGTGCACCTCGTTCATGTCTGCAAAGCGGTCACTCCTCCCCATTCATGGAAAGTAACTGAGCTCTGATACCAACTGATGCAGCATGACTTAGTGGGCTGCAGTAAAGAACATCAATAAGCAGCAGATAAATAATTCTAGATCTTGAGTCTATTAATGATTTGAGAATTCTTCTAAAAACAATAGATACTCTCTAAAGTTTATAGGAAAAGATGAATAAACTCAATTTTGAGTATTCTCATTAATCAAAATCAATAATAAAACAATAACTGTTTTCTCTGGATGCTATAAGCATATATTTATAACTTAAAACCCTAAATCTAATAAAATAACGAAATAAAGACTCCCTAAATCCTAACCCTAATAAAATAACAACATAAAGTCGGTTTAGAAAATAAAACAAACTGACAGCTACACAATCTGCATCAAGTGGTTGGCTTGTGAATTACTATTTGGCTTCTAAAATTTTCATAGTGTGACGGGTCGTAATTAATAAAATAATTAAACAAAAATTGTGGTTTGTCAATATAATTATAAGTGGTGGGCTTGTGAATTATATATTCTTAGTTATTTTTCTATTTATTATTTATGAAGTGTCACATCAATTTTTATCAAAATCATAATAAAAGCATTTATCTTTTCTTCATTTTCCTGAACTGTTTCGCACGTGCATGGTAGAATGGCGGTTGGTTGGCGATACTGTTCATTTCCATCAATAATATAAGTGACCGGGAAATGGAGCAGTTGCTCCAAACATCAATAATATGTTTTGCTGGGAACAAAGATTGAGGTGGCTATATAGTTTTTCTCTATATGCTCGACTCTTTTGCTACTCAATCGAGTTTCTCTTGTCATCTTCAATGTGCTAGTATGAAACTCACTCGTTTGTGCTTAAAAAATGGACTTTTCTTTATGCTAAATCTGTTTTTCAGGAATAAGATGAGTTTAACTTCTAGGAAGCTTTGCCATGTTCACTAGCTAAGAGCTATTAATTTCTTTTCTCTTTTGGGATAAATACTTAAGAGCTACTCATTTTGTTTGTCTAAAGCTTGGATTTCATGAGTAGAACTATATACATGGTCTGATAAATATTCTTAGAACTTCATTTAAATTTCTTTGATAGGTGTAAATGAACTTTTGTTGCAAGATCCTCAAGGTTGTCTGGAAACAAAAAATAAAATTTTAAGAGTACTGGAGTGGTGGAACCGGAAAGTAGTTGCATTCTTATCTTGTATGTGAATAATTTAATTGGTTCCGTTTGAAATACTAAATTATACGTACTCATGTCCTTTTTTCTTGACAAAGTCGAATTGTCAAGAGCTACTCATTTTATTGTCTAAAGGTTGGTATGAACTTTTCTTGCAGGATCATCAAGGTAGTCTGGAAACTAAAAACCAAAATTTAAAGAGTGGTGGAACCGGCAAGTAGTTGCATTCTTATCATGTATGTGAATTTAATATGCTACCTATTTTTGCCTTAATTTGGTTCCATTTTGAAATATTCATACTGTCTTTTTTTCTTAACCAAGTCAAATTAATTTTTTCTCTCAAAAGCAAGGAAATAATAACCTACACATTCTGTTCACTCACGTTAAGGGCAAAACAGACCCTGTGCCACGAGCTATCAGGCACTTACAACATTTCTTTTGGCTATTAGTGTTACTCTACTTAATGTTATGCTCGTAAGAGCATGGGTAATTTTTTTTTTTTTCTCCTATATTTGAAGAGAATTGTGCCTAAATATTCAAATCTCTCTTTGTCTTGTTTTTATTTTTATTTTTTCAACAAAATTTTTTTAAACAACTTTAGGAGGCTAAACGTGGGAAGAAAACGGATACAATAGGGTTATGCCTATGAGCGAAGAAGATGGTGTTAGAATTGATATCAATGGCTTGGTGTCTTCAATAAAACGAATGGTGCCCCATGATCTGCTCATGTCGCCTAACTGTTGCATCTTCAAAATCCCTACCATACTCTCTAGGCATAATGAAAATGAGAACAATCTAAATCAAAATTATTAAATCGGTAGTAATTACTAAAAATCACATATTATTTTTTTATTTTTTGCAACTCAATTTTTTTTTTTTTTTTAAAAAAAAAACCTAGAAAAAAAAATGGGAACAAAAAGATACGAGAAGAAGCATAAATGTGTCATTGTAAGAGTCGTCACCGATTGTTACTGTCCGTCCTTTGGGGTTTGGACAGGAGTGTCAAACTTTTTTTAGTTTTGTGCTCTTTTCTAGACTTTTTGGTTGTGTAATCTTTGACACACCATATATTATCGCCTTAATTAGTGGTCCATTTTCTTGGTCTTCGTGCCAAGAAATCATAGATCAACATCATTCATTTGATGCATTGCTTTCTATATTCTGTTTATCAATTATGATAAGATAATTTAGAAACTTTTTGTTTAGGTTGCCTAACTCATTATTATAATTTGTTGTTTCTTTGTTACGTACTTAAAAAAAAAAAAAACCTAGTTCAAGATAGGCGTGATATGTTGGTTTTTGACCTATGGTTCAACTCCATCCACATGTAATTGAGAGCGGGGCCTCTACTATAATAATATTTTGAGGAGAATAACTTATATAGGGAGGTTGCACAAAAGGTGAGTTTTGTTCAACCAATCAGAAGGTAACACCTAAGCTAAATTTATGAAACTTAAGTTTTATTTAAAAAAGCCTAACTACACCAGATTATAAATAAAAATAAATTATAAATAAATAAAACAAAATTGAAGGGGTGGCTAGCCCCACTTGAGGTGGC
>NC_081545.1:35530253-35535689 GCF_901000735.1 Corylus avellana
GTGGCCAGTGAGCCACCGCCATAGGTTGGGGGTGGCGGCTAGCCACCCCATAGGCCATGGGAGTGGCCAATGAGCCACTGCCATGGGCTGGGGGTGGCGGCCAACCACCCCATAGGCCATGGGAGTGGCCAGTGAGCCACCGCCATAGGTTGGGGGTGGCGGCTAGCCACCCCATAGGCCATGGGAGTGGCCAATGAGCCACTGCCATGGGCTGGGGGTGGCGGCCAACCACCCCATAGGCCATGGGAGTGGCCAGTGAGCCACCGCCATGGGCTGGCCGCCACCCTAGATTCGTGACCGGGAGTGGCTGGCCGCCACTCCATGGTTCGCTGGCCACCCCCATGGCCGGGGTGGCTACCGCCACCCGAAAGCGGGAGTGGGTAATGGCCACCCCTTCAATTATGTTTTTTTTTTTAAAATAAAAAAAAAAAATTAATTTTTTATTTTATTAGTGTGTAATCTGGTGTGATTGAGTTTTTGTTTTAAGTATAAGTCTAATGAAATTGGCTGATGTATTAGCTTATTATTGGTGGCACAAAAGATGACTTTTGTGCAACCTTCCTATATAAATTATTCTCTATTTTGAATTGTCACGTTCTACACAGTAGTGACAGTACATCATGACCCGTTTATGGCAAAGGTCCATTTAAACTTTGACAGCCACCATTTATACTTGGGCAGCGCGGATTGGTCCATAATTAATGATTGTTGGGGTCCAAGTTGGATGAAGGCTTTGGATCCTTGTTTTTACATTGCTGTCGGTCGCATTATAGGAGACAAGGACACAGTAGTACGATTCTCAACAATAATGGAGTCCGGCCAGTAGATAATGCATAGGCGAATTAGGTAATTGTCTAAAACCCTTCACGGGAATTTTACTATTTGGTTGGAGTAAATTTTTTTTTTTAGTTGGAGTAATTTAAGGAGGGTAATGCTAATTGTTTCTCTTCCATCTCTTAAAACTGACGTATTTTTAAAATTACATTAAATTTATGACTTTTAATTTAATAGAACACGACACAAGAAAAAATATGTAGTATTCATTTAAGAAAGGACTAAATAAGAAATCTTTTTTACTTCTAATTCGAACGGAAGATATCTGGGGAATGCTTTCATCAGTTTCATGCGTGCACACTGAAATTTTACTATTTGGCCTCTAAAATATTGATAGTGTGACAGTTCATAATTAATAAAATAATTAAATAAAAAGTATGCTTTGTCAATATAATTAGAAGTGGTTGGCTAGTGAATTACATACTCTTAATTATTTTTATATATTTACGAAGTGCCACATCAATTTTTATCAAAATTATAATAAAAGCATTTTCTTTTCTTCATTTTCCTGAACTGTTTGGCACATGCATGATAGAATTAATGGCGGTTGGTTGGCGGTACTTTCATTTCCATCAATAAAATAAGTGACTGGGAAAGGGAGCACTAGCTCCAAACACCAAACATCAATAATATGTTTTGCTGGGAATTGAACAAAGATTGAGGTGGGGATATTCCTCTTATCTCCTTTTACATCTATTTTCAAGGCTATTGAGTTTTTCTCTATATATATGCTCGTCTCTTTTGCTACTCAATCGAGTTTCAGAGTTTCTATTATCATCTTCAATGTGCTAGTATGAAGCTCACTCGTTTCGTTTGTGATTTGAAAATGGACTTTTCTTTATGCTAAATCTGTTTTTCAGGATCAGTAAGATAAGTTTAACTTCTAGGAAGTCTTGCCATGTTCACTAAGAGCTATTAATTTCTTTTTTCTTTTGGGATAAATATATAAGAGCTACTCATTTTGTTGTCTAAAGCTTGGATTTCATGAGTAGAACTATATTTATACAATACATTATCTGATAAATATTATTAGAACTTCATTTAAATTTATTTGATGGGTGTATATGAACTATTCTTGCAGGATCCTCAAGGTTGTCTGGAAACTAAAATTCAAATTTTAAGAGTACTGGTGGAACCGGCAAGTACTAATTGCATTCTTATCTTGTATGTGATTACTTTAATGCTACCTATTTTTGGCCTTTATTTGGTTCCGTTTGAAATACTTATAATGTCTTTTTTTTCTCGACAAAGTCAATTTAATTTTTTATTTCAAAAGCAAGGAAATAATGACATACACATTCTTCTCACTCACGTTAAGGGCTAAACAAACCCTGTGCCACGGACTAACATCAACTTAGAGCATCTTCTTTCCGTTGTTATTGTTAAGCTATTACTCTTTTTTGAATGAATTTTATGTTCTTAACTCATAAGTGCATGGCTAAATTTTTTTCTATGCTCTATTTGAAGAGAATTGTACCTAAATATTCAGTATATTTTGTTTTGTTTTTACTTTCTATTTTTGAAATTTTTAATTTGTCACTCTGGAAGAAACAGTTTTATGAGGCAAAACTGAGCAGAAAACTGCAGATCCAACATATGGCTGTGAACGAAGGAGATAGTGTTGAAATTGATATCGACCACTTGGTGTCTTCAATAGAAAAGATGATGCCCCATGATTTGCTCATATCGTCTAAATGTTGCATCTTCAAAACCCCTTCCATTCTCTACCGGCATAATGAAAAGGCTTATATTCCGGATGCATTTTCTATTGGGCCTCTCCATCATGGCAGTCCAAACTTGAAAGTCACAGAAAAAATTAAAACCAGGTATTTGCAACGACTTATCTCTCGCTCGAACTCTTCGGAATTGCTAAGAACTCTCATCAAGTCCATCACGGAGGTGGAGAAAGATGCTCGTGAGTGTTATGCAGAAACAATTGAACATTACAACCCAGAAGAACTTGTGAAAATTTTGGTACTTGATGGTTGCTTTATTATTGAGTTGTTCCGCAAGCAAGCTTATCCAGAACTTAGAGAATTACGTGACCCCATTTTCAGCAGGTCCGGTATGTTACAATTTCTGTTCCATGACTTGATATTGCTAGAAAACCAAGTACCTTGGATGGTACTTGAGCGTTTGTTCAACTTGACGAAGGATTCTTACGACGAAAAGCCCCTAATTGTACTTGCCGTGAATTTCTTCGATGGCACTCATTTCTCAAAAAGCATGCCTCCACAGGATCAGGTTATCAATATCAAAGGCATCAAACATTTTGTTGATTTATTAAGGAGCATTTCAATTATATCAAGCACTGATCCCAGGCCGGATCAGTATATCAATATCGAATGCATCCAGCGTTTTGTTGATTTGTTCCTGAAATTGTCAACTTTATTAAGTACTCATTTCAGGAAATTGACAACTTCATCAATCACTCTGTTTCGGAAAGTGTCAACTTTATTAAGTGCTATGTTTGGGATATCAAGTATTGAAGAAGAGAGAGAGAGACAACGAGGATGGGAATTTTTGCCTTCTGCTACGAGCCTTTCGGAGGCTGGAATCAAATTTAAAAGGGGTACGTCTAAAACCGTATTGGAAGTAAAATTTAATAATGGCATTCTAGAAATTCCTCCTTTTGAAATTCACGATATAACAGAAACTGTCTTTCGAAATCTCATCAGCTATGAACAATGTCACTTCTTCTGTGGTGATAGGATCACTTCCTATGCCATACTCTTAGACAGCCTCATTAATACTGCCAAGGACATAGATATTTTGTGCAAGAATGAGATAATTGATAACTGGTTGAATCCTGAGGATGCGGCCCAGCTCTTCAACAAGCTTTACCTTGACACTTGTGTGGCTTACCAGTACAATAGTCTTTGCAGGCAAGTGAATAGTTTTTGCCGACGCAGGTGGCCTAGATGGCGTGCAGTGCTTGCGCACAATTATTTCAACACTCCATGGGCTTTTATTTCGACATTAGCAGCATTTATCCTGTTGGTGCTGACGTTGTTACAAACTGTGTACACCATGAAAAATTAGTACATGCATATTACATCCTTGAATAAAACCTGTTGTATGTATAATGGTCTCTCGACTCTCTAATGTCCTTTCCAATGTCAATTATGCTTTGGTGTATGTGTTTTAGTACTGTTGGGTCAGAGGAGTTGATTATTGTGTAAACCAAATTAACGTGAATAAATTGCAAATGTTGCAGTAAGGAAATACGAGCACCCTTCCCAATTTTTTTAAATACTAAAATCACCACGAGCTATGTTTTTAAAACCAATGCTGCGGAGTATACAATTAATTTAATAATTTAAGTTAATATTCTGACAAGTAGAATATTTTCCTGGGACGAAAGAATCAAGTTAGATTTTTTTGAATCTCCTTATATATGTATTTTTCATGGCTATAGAGGTTTTTAATTTGCAAGCTCATCACTGTTGCTCTTAGTTAAATATTAATTAAAAGATTAAATTTATTATTTATTATTCACTTAATTTTTTAGGATAATTGGTAGACTTAGCACTACTAAATCGAATTTTCTTCATCATCTTTGATGTAAGAGCATGAAGCTTATAATTCTTTTGTCAAAAGTTCTAATGAAAAATATTGTTATAATTTCATTTAAGTTTCTTTGATGGGTGTATATGAACGTACTTTTCTTGCAGGATCCTTAAGGCAGGCTGGTCCTCTCAAATTCTTACCAATTAATATTTTTCTCTATTCCTAAAGCCTTTTTGTTTTTTTTTTTATCGTTTGTTTTGGTCATTCCCGAAGAAACAACAGTTGGAGTTCAAGAAAGAATGGGAAACAGAACAAACATATTGCTGTAAACAGAGGAAATACTGATAAGGTTGAGGTCGAATACTTGGCATCTTCCATAGATAGAACTTACTATGTCGCATGATTTGTTCATGTCAATTAAACGTTGCATCTTCAAAACTCCTATCCCACTCTACAGGCATAATGAAAAAGCTTATATCCCTGATGCATTTTTAATTGGACCTTTCCACCATGGCCGCCCAAACTTGAAAGCTACAAAAACAATTAAAGCTAAGTATTTACAAAGCCTTATCTCGATCACGCTCCCCAAATACAATGTTGAAAGATTTCATCAATTCCATCAATTATTTGGAGAGAGAGGCTCATGAATATTATGCTGGACCGATTGGTTATAGCCAAAAAGAATTTGTGAAAATTTTGGTAACTGATGATTACTTTATTATTGAGCTATTCTTCCGGAATGCTTATAAGATGCCGTAGAGAAGATGACCCTATTTTTAGCATGGCCAGTATACTTGATGTTCTGTCGCATGACTTGATATTGCTAGAAAACCAAGTACCTTGGATGGTACTTAAGCATTTGTTCAGCATGACCATGGCTCCTCTAAGCTGTATGACTCTAATTGAACTCGTCATTTTATTCTTTTATAACATTTACCCATTCACACAGAATATTGCTAGATCTGATCATCTTGGAGACATTAAACATATTCTCGAACTGTTTAAAAAATGGCTGATTTCATCAATTGAAGTAGAAGAAGAAAAGATACTGGTACCACTATGTTCTGGATTGGAACTCGTACCTTCTACTAA
>NC_081545.1:35535789-35538031 GCF_901000735.1 Corylus avellana
AAAGTCAATGTCCTCCCAATGAAAAGAATACCCATCATAAATATATATATTTTTTAAATCTTAAAAAATAAAACAACCAACAAAAATCTAACAGAACAAAAACAAAAAATTAATAAAAATAATAATTTAACAAAGCTTTACAACAATATCGGTGTCTATCAATCAAGATCCCATTCTATAACTATGGCATAATACATATAATTTAGGCTGTTCATTTTGTATGAATGATCCAGATTACGACAACACATAAGAGAGATCGAAGCCACCCGTTCAGATAAAACAAAAAAAAAAAAAAAATGGTGCCTAGCAATACTTAAGGTATCAATATCTTTAATTTAGACTGTTCATTTAAATAAAAATACAATTTTAGGAATTAAAAAGATTACCTTAGAAATGAACCAAGACAAAGAGAACACATTTCGCTTTGAAAGTTGAAATTAACTGTGCTTTGTGTCCTTGTGAGGACTGCGAGCATGCTTAAATATATGTTATGATCATGCGGTTTAACAAAGAGGCTGACCATCCCCACTGAAATTCCTGGGTATTTTAGTGAGTTGGAGCGTTATGACTGTTGACCATTGTTTTGGAATAATCTTAATTTTGACCAACATTCTATGTTGTTCATGTATGGATGATGTAGGGCGGAATGGATACTCAATTCTAAAAAAGCTGGTTGAGTATCCATTTCGCCCTACATCATCCTCCTCAAGTTAAAGAGAATTCTTCCTCAAATTTTGATGGTCCTTGCCGCAATTTTTTGGATGCTCTATCAAGCCACAATCCTTTGGATGCCCCATCAACTCATTTCATCATGCATCAATGGATGAGAGAGAGAGAAAATTAATTAGCACATTGGTCAAATGGATAAATGACAGCTAATCGCATAGAAATTTCAAATTGAAGGCTTCAAAAATGTACGCGCCTATGCGTAAATCATTGTGTATATAACTTCCAAATTAACGCAATAAGCTCAGTCATGGCGAAACTATAATTTTTTCAATGAATTTGAATCTTCTTCCCATCTCTCTCTCAACAAATGCATCCGTTCTTGAATCCCAGCTACAATAGGCCTGAAACTGCTCCAATTATTCCGCTTCGCTTGGACTGTATTAACAATTTGCAAGGCATCACCCTCCATACATATTTTAAAAGGTAGATCTCCTTTTAAAAGGCTTATTAATTCCTTCATAAATGAAAACTTTCCAATGAATAAAACATACATATGTAAATACATTTAATTTTGAAAACTTTCTAACAAGAAGAAAACATATACTCTAGAGAAAACAACACTTATATTTCTTTTCATAAAATAAAGGCAATGTATATTAATTTTTCATGCTGTAGAAAGTTTGTAGGAAGGTGAGGATCAATAGTATAGCAGCAACCAATGTAGAAAGAATAGCCCATGGAGTGTTGAAATAATTGCGCACAAGCATTGCACGCCATCTAGGCCATCTGCGCTGGCAAAATCGATTCACTTGCTCGCAAAGGCTTAGGTAATAGTACTTCTTGACATAAGCATTGTGGTAAAGCTTGTTGAAGAATTGGGCTGCATCATCTGGATTCAACCAATTGTCAATGATTTCATTCTCGCAGAGTATGTCCATGTCCTTGGCAGTGTTGATGAGATTGTCAAGGAGTATGGCATAAGAAGTGAACCGAGCTTCACAGTTGGGAAAGCATTGTTCAAAGCTGATGAGATTTCGAAAGACGGTTTCTGTTGTCTCTTGAATTAGTAATGGAGGAATTTCCAAGACACCATCAATAAATTTGATGTCCAAGATGCTTCTGGACGAACCCCTTTTGAATTTGATTCCAGCCTCTACAAGGCTTGTTGCAGAAGGCATGGATTGCCATCCTACCCTGCTTTCTTCCTGTCCTCCTGTTGATAAAACCAACCATTTTCTGAATAGGTCAAGAATATGCTTGATGTCTTGGATATGGGGAACGTTAACTATACCAGGATCTGTGGATGAGAAAATGTTAGCAAAGAATTTTATGGCAAGTTGCGTTAGAGACTTGTTTTCTTCAGGGTCCCTGGTCATGTTAAACAAGCCCTCAAGCACCATCCAAGGCACTTGATTTTCGAGCAAAATCAAGTCATGGTATAGAAATTGGAGCATACAAGACATGGTGAAAACAGGGTCATCTACTTCCCTAAGCTCTTTGTAAGCATCCTTGCGGAACAGCTCAATGATGAAGCAACCATCCATTACCAAAATGTTCACAAACTCATCTGGGC
>NC_081545.1:35538131-35543459 GCF_901000735.1 Corylus avellana
ATAAAATAAAAAACAAGGAGAAGAAGAAGAAGAAGAAGATAACGTACTCTTGCTAATTAAACTTGACAACGCTTTCTAGAACAAAGGTTTATATCAATGAGAAGTTCACTCATCTTATCCCTTTATTATCCTTCAACTGGGTAACAAATGCCATTTTTAATATAATGATAAAAGCACCCAAAGCAAAAATGGAAAATTCCCATAAACACTTTATTCTTTGATTCGTGGATTTAGAATGAAAAACTGTGATAAATTCTCCAACCCAAAAAGTTAGGCAATTGAACAAACAAGCATTCCTAGAAGTCTCACCAAATTTTATTCACCAAAATAACTAAAAGTACACTTTTGGTTATTTTAACAATTCACCTTTTTAGAGCATTTACAACAAACTCACTATTTTAACAATCTATTTTTACTATTTCATTTAGATATCATTTTTCAAATATTTGTTTATTCTTTCTCTAACTTTTATATTTTTGAATGTTTGTATTTTCCCAATAGCCTATTTTAAGTACATTTGTCTTATTCTAACCAGAATATTTTAAAATTTTTGTAATTTTTCTAACGGTCAAAAATGGCGACACTCAAACTGATGAAGGGATGAAATGCTGGAGAGAAATGGGGCTCAGAAATGACGCCAAATGCTGAGAGAAGAAAAAGAGAAGTGAGAGAGGCTGCAGAGAAAAGGAAAAGAAAAAGAGAAAAAGAAGAGAGAAACGAAAGGCAAAAAGGAAGGGAGAGAAATGAGTTGTTTAATCAATGGGTGAGTGAATAGTAGTGTTTTTTATATTTTGTGAGTATTGTTCACTTTACTATTTTTTTGTTTTGTTAAAGAAGTGAGTCTAAAAAGTGGAGATTTAAGCCACTTTTATTAAATTGCCTCACCAAAATAACCAAAAAATGGGTTTGGTGAGGCTGTAAGGAGTGCTCTAAAAGATCCATTGACATAGGCCTAACCTGTGATTCCTTTCTTCTAGTCATCTCATCGATCCGAAACACATTGGACAGCTAGCAAGGAGAATTTCCTTTTAATTAACTCATATTTTTAGCTTTTTCAGCATTAAGTTGACATAATATTCTATTCTTATGTGTAACAGGACTCCTGGAGCTTGAAATTGAAATTGTAAGAATTACCAGAAACAGAGGATGTGTTAACGTGTAGTGTGAAAGCTCTTCCAAGCCTTTAGTGAATTCATCAGTAAACAGCCTGTGAATAGTCAAATGGATTCCAAACAAATTAAAAACTAGTTTTCGGCGTTTTGTTCTACTTCTAGACTTCTAGTGCTGTTTAAATTATTTTAATATTCTAAGGCTTTTGGCCTTTTGGATAATTAAGGTCGTTGGGATCCTGAAATTAAGGAGCACAACTTGAAACAAAAACGGATTTTTTTTTTTTTTTAAATGTTGTCATGCTACTTCAATTCGAAGCAAGGGCTGCGTTGGCTATTGCAATAAACCAAAATCAGCCTTTAAACCTATCCGCCAAAGAGAACTTCCAGCTCCGCCTGAAACCAGACATGCTTCAGCATATATATATATGTAGAAGCACAGGTATAATCAAGTTTGAGCTCCACCCAGCTTCATATATATAATATATGAAACTGGCCGGACTAAGAGGGCAACCTAATTTTTCTTTGAATGGCTGGAATTGTCATGGTTCGTGAGAAACTATCTCGTCAGTCGTCAACATATATACACATAAACTTGGCCGAAACTAGCCTTCTTTGCCACAAGATCGAAGAGTAAATGAAAAAAAAAAAAAAAGAAGAAGAAAAAGCCTTTCTCCAACCATCAAATTTATTAAACTGGCGTGTGTCCAAAATGAATATAATTTTTACATATGTCCAACTCAATTTCTAAGATATCTTCTACTACTCTACGAAAAAAAAAAAAAAAACTAATCATATGGCGGGAAATTCAAAGAAAATATAACAATAACCAACAAATAATCAATGAACAACAAAGTGAATCGAAGGCATCACAACATCATGGTCCGAAACTCATCAAAGTTGAGGACCCCATCACCATTGAGATCAAATTGAGCAATCATGGTCGTACACTCGTCAATACTCTTGGACTCACCCAATCTACTAAGCATCCTCTTAAGACTCTTGGGTGTTATACACCCACACCCATCCATCTCATACATCTTAAACGCCTCCTTCAAATCATTCACCTTCTCTTCCTCTTCCCCTCCTTCCAAAAACCTCACGAAGTCCTCCAACCCCAGCAAGCCGTCCCCGTCCGAGTCGACCAACTCCACCACGGCCTCTGCCTCTGCCGACGAAATCTCCCCGCCTATTGCCTCAACGCATTGCTGCAGCTCAGAGGGTGATATCTTCCCATCTCCGTTGTCGTCAAAGTGATTGAACACGCGTTCGTATTGTGTGCGCTTGTTCATGCTCTAATGGAAGCCTGTGCAGAGCAAAAACTGTGTTGAGGATTTGAAACCGAACCTGTTTCCTCGTGAGACAGGCATGCTTATTATATATATGCATAAGATGCCGCGTGTCGTGAGTTGACCATCTAACTTCTGAGACGGGTCAACAGAAATTTCGGGGTGAGACATTGGTCTTCCCAAAAGTACATCTGCGTGGTACGTACCTTGTCAACAATGGGAGGAATTATTTATCCAAAAAAAACAATGGAAGGAATTATTTTTCTCATACCTAAATTATGAATCTAGACGCTTGCTCGACTTGAAACTGTTAATAGACGTGGTTAAATAAAAAAATAAAAAAACTATTTATGTCAGTCTCTTGGTTTCACGCCAAAGAATATAAAGTAGTGTTTTATGACGTGTGTGTATACACAACAGGTTTCTCTCTTTTCTTGTGTTTTTTCTTCAGTGCCACTTAAAGTCTTAAACCCAAAAAACATGGGCTTGACCCCACGCCAAATGGGAAACCCGAAAGTGTCTTCCAACAGGAATCAACGCAGAAGAAGCTAAAAAGGTCTTCATCAGATTATGGACAACACAGTAACAAATGACCGACTTCAACGTTCTAGAGGATGATATATATAAAACCGTCAAAACTACCTCAACCACCAATACGGGAAAATACGGGCAAAAGAGCTGCTTCATTTATTCCATTGAGTACTTCTCAATTTGTGGGAAAATTATGATCTTTGGACCCACTTGCTCAGGTCGGTGGACAGACAATTCAAAACGTGTTTAAATTTCTATATAGGGAGAGACTCACAATTTTTTTTTTGAAAAATTCTTAACTCTCATAATTTATGACAATAAGAGAAACTTATTTGTAATTTAAATTTCTCAAGTCAAAGATATTAGCAAACAATTCAAATTACAAAATATTATTTAAATGTTACATCAAAATCTTTTTTCAAACTAAAAAAAAAAAAACAATATATGCTCTCAAAATATATCAATAAAACTCACTGGAATTGGGTTTAAATCCCATTTTTATTAAGAGATTAAATCTTAAATTAATAAAAGGAAAGGAATTCATTTTCCACTGTACCATGCTTCTTGAGATTTTTATTTTCGGTAAATTGAAAAAAAAAATAATAATAATAATACAAGAGATTTATCGATATTTTCCCAACAGCCGCTATTATATATTAAATTTGTTGAATCACATTCTATTATCTATACATCCTTACTTGGTCGGGAAGCTTTAGAAATTTAATTACCATCCCATTGTTCCAAAAAGGAATTTTAAAAAGTCAACTATATTCATAACTCCAGGATGAATACATTGACCAGTTGAAAGCATCAACCGTTGAAAGAGCTCTCTTTCTTATCCTTCACTTTTGATCAATCTGTCTTTTTCTTTTTTCTTTTTTTATTTGATCGAAAAACACAAGCAATCTGACATAAATATGCTTTAATAAATCGAAATACTTGTTTTTTTTGCTATCTATCCGAATTACAAAACAACCATTCTTTTTTAGTATGCGGATTTCTTTTTCTTTTATTATTATTTTTAGAGATAGTATGTGTAATATTTCAATATGCTAATATATTGGCATATTGAAGCATGCATATTGCATATTATTCTCCTCCTTGTAACCTTTTTTTCGTCTTTAATTAGAAAAAAAAAAACATTCATATTAAACAAAAATGACTATTTTGTAACTCAAATAGTAAAGGATAAACGTATTATTTAACATCTAACTAAATTAGATTTAAAGGATAATTTTTAACAGGGAGGTTGATTTATCACATATCTAATGTGTATATATAGAGTAAATTGTTTAAATTGAAAATGTAGAGATTAAATTGAAACCTATGTCTAAGTGCAACGATGATATTTATTATTTTTCCTACCATGAGCCAGGTGGCATATTGCTCTACAAGTTTTAAGCCTCAGACAAGAGTGTTCGGGCCCTAGCTAGGGCCGGGCTAGATTGATTTGTTTCATCCCAATCAAATTTAGATGGGCTCAGGCCTTTTTATTTTTCTAAGCTATTGTTTTAAATTAAAAACACACACCACAATTAATTCCTTTAACAAACAACAATACTTCCTTTTCATAATCAAAACAAATTAACAAACAATTCTTTCTATTCATA
Source organism: Corylus avellana (assembly GCF_901000735.1). NCBI lineage: Eukaryota > Viridiplantae > Streptophyta > Magnoliopsida > Fagales > Betulaceae > Corylus > Corylus avellana. The sequence goes on from NC_081545.1 coordinate 35,542,671, forward strand.
ATTGATACTGAAAAAGTAGAGCCAAACTATCATGCGACAAAATAAAGCCTTCATCCAAACTTGGACCGCAAAACATTTATTGGCCCTATTTTGGATTTTACCTTAATTCACTTCTTAATTATGGACGAATCTGCACCACTTCCAATATCCAGTTGGCTTACATCTGGGCCGACCACATGTGCCCCTCTTCCCATTGGATATTAAAGATTTAAAGGTGAGGTGGCTGTCAAGGTTTAATTAAATGGGCCTTTGCAGGTCCACCAAAGCCCAGCTATTGATTACAAAAATGGACCTATCACAAAATTGTCTACCTCGTAAAGCTGGTGAGACGCACATATCACAAAATTGTCTACCACGTGAAATTGGTGAGACACACCTTTCATCCATGACCAAGTGCTTACTAGCTACAAGTCTACAAGTCTTTATATCACTCCACATTTAGGTGTACAAGCGGTTGTAGTTAGTAGTTATTGGTTAAAACTACTAACCGCAATCACCTAAGACGGTTATTGAATTTTAATAACCACAATATATAGCTTTGCTTAGACCGTTAGGAGCTATTTTATATCCGATGGTTTTATAACTTTTTTTTTTTTTAATATATATATATACTTTTGGGCTCTTTGAGATGTTTTGGGCATTTTTGTGCCTATTTTTTGAGCTTAGTTTAAATAGTTTTTGGTCAAAGTGTTCCTAAAAACAATGAATATAATGAAACCCTGTCCCTAACTCGTATTTAAAATGACTCCGGCATCGTTCTAATGTTATATTTTTAATATAAAATATATA
>NC_081545.1:35543728-35547135 GCF_901000735.1 Corylus avellana
TCGAATTGAAAAACGTTGTCAACTTGGAAGGGTTAAAATGTAATTTTTCCAAATATATAATATATATTTACATTATTATATATAAGGGTAGGCCCTTTTTTCTACTCCTAAAACTACTAACTTGCCTTAGATGGTTAACGATTTTTTATAACCACCTACCAAAGCGGTTATCCAATTAGCGGTTATAACCACCCCGTTTGAACACTCCTACACATTTTAATTTATTTGATTTTTATGTGATCCAGAGATATATGTAAATTTAAAAGTTTAAATATATGGAATATAATAACGTACGACTTTTACAATATAAATATATTGTAGGTTGACGCAGGACAAAGGAAAGATCATGCAAAAAACGATCAATATAGACCCATCAAAGAAATTTAAATGAAATTCTAGGTATATTTTTGAGATATTGTATAGTTGTACTAAAGAAATCCAATAAAGAAATCCAAGCTTTACACAACAAAATGATCAGTAGATCTTATTTGTCCCGAAAGAGAGAAAAAAGAAATGAATAGCTAGCTCTTAGCTAGTGAACATGGCAACGCAGTGAAAGATCTTACTAGATCTTCACAGGATTTTGTGAGATATATAGAAGCTTAAACAGATTTTACTATTTCTACAGAATTACAGGTTTAATTAGTAGAAAGAAAACTCCATAGGGTTTATTTGCAAAGCACAAAAGATTGAGCTCCATACAAGCATGCACATTGAAGATGATGATAAAAGAAATTAGAATCATTAGCAACAGTGACGAGCTTAGAGAAAAACTCTATAGCCATTAAAGGAGATAAAAGGATCCACAATATTCGATCCACACCTCAATCTTTGTTCCCAGCAAAATGGTCAACTACTAAACTACCATACTCATGAATTGAGGCCCGTTAATTTGCAGAAGTTTGGAACTATTATTTTCTTTTTATTAATATTGATGGAATTGGAAGTAGCGCCAACTACCATGCGTGTGCGAAAGCGAAACGGTTCAGAAAAAAACGAAGAAGAAGACATATTTAAATAAAATAATAAAAATAAATAGCTAAAATAGAGGGTACGTGAGATATATATACAAGGGATTTGAAAAAATGGTACGTAATTAAAAAAAGAAGAAGATTATTTAAGCTAAAATTGAAAGAAAATTTGTATAGCAGAATTTGAATGCTCCTACCAGTCAAAAACCGTCAGTCAACTTAGAGTAATACTTGGATTCCCGCAAAATCTATAAATAGAGGTACTTGGATTACCCTAATTGATATATTTATTTGTCCAATTAAACCTGAATCTCTGATCATGACTGTTTAGTTGAGTAATAAAGCTGCTATTTTCCTGGGAAGAAAGGCTCGAGGTAGGAGATCTTTTATCTGCTTAATTATCTGTTTTTCATGTCTATATATATAGAGAGAGATAGAGGTTTTCTCTTTTCTGCATGCATGCTCTGATGCTCGTCACTGCTGCTAGCTCCATGTGTTCTTTCTGCTAAACTTGATTCTATGGAAATGATACGTACAATTTATTCTGCACGAGTTTAAGATATGTATTTGAATTCAACTCCTATTAATTAATTATGTCAAATATATATCAGATTATAGAAATATTAAAATTCAACTCCCAGTAGAATAGAAGTGTGATTTTTAGTATTATTCTTTCTTTTAATTCTTTGATGTCTATACGAACTGTTCTTACTAGATGCTAAAAGCAAGCTGAAAGTTCACTATATATGGAACCAAAACCAAGTTTTAATAGTCGTAGATCAACTTTTACTATAAGATCCCTCACAAAATGACGTGATAGTCCACGCAAGCCATAGTCAAATTTAATTTTTTCTATTAGTGGTTAGCATGGTAAGTGTCACGCAGACTTATAAACTAACTTGACAATTCATGTGACTAACATGTGAGCCACAGTCAAATTTATTTGTTTAATAGTTAACATTGTAAATACTACGTGAACTGGCACATTAGATTGTAGGGTAATTGTTAAAACAGTCAAAAGCAAGCAAAAAAAATTAGCAAAATCTATGGGTAAAACAAATCATGCATGTGCCATGGGCCACCATGAGCTTAGAGAACCTTCTTTTTGTTACTACTGTTACACTTCCAAACCTTTTTTTTTTTAATGAATGTTTCAGTCATATATTAGATTTTGTCATTATTCTTTTAGAAGTGAATTGTGCCTAAAGATATTAATCAGTTATGTTTTGTTTTGTTTTTTGGGTTATTCTTGTAGATACAGTTTAAGAAGCAAAAAGAGAGAAGGAAACAAAATCAAAATATGACTATGAACCGACGATGTGGAATTGATATCGAAGCCTTGGCGTCTTCAATAGAACGTAAGATGCCAAACAATTGTTTCATGTCCTCTAAGAGTTGCATCTTCAAAACCCCCCCTATTCTCTCTAGGCATAATAAATAAGCTTATATCCCTGATGCATTTTCTATTGGGCCCTTCCTTCATGGCCGCAAAAACTTGAAAGCCATGGAAAAAACTAAAACTAAGTATTTGCAAGACCTTATTGGTCGATCACCCATTCCGTCTATGATGTTGAGAGACCTCATCAATTCTATCCAGGCTGTGGAGAAAGAGGCCCGTGAGTGTTATGCTGATCAAGTTTCTTACACTCCATATGAATTTGTTGAGATTTTAGTAATTGATGGTTGCTTTATTATTGAGTTGTTTTATAGGGATGCTTACCGCGATATTAAAGATAGATATAAAATAGATGACACTGTTTTCACCAAGCGCTGCATGCTCCGATTTCTACTGCATGACTTGATATTGCTTGAAAACCAGGTACCTTGGATGACACTGGAACTTTTGTTCAACAAGACCAACTACCCTGGACACCAAAAGACCCTAATTGAACTTGCCACATCATTTTTTGCCAACATGTTTTCATCCGATTTGCCTTTTCCAAATGACTCTATTCAAGACGTGAAGCATATTCCAGACTTGCTAAGAAAATTGTTAATTTCAACATATAGAGGAGAGGAAGAAGGTGGATTAGAATGGAAACTTATGCCAAAATGGTTGGTTTCAACAATTACAAGAGAAGATCATGAAAAAGACAGATTACATAATTGGAAACTCGTGCCTTCTGCTACGATGCTCCTAGATGCTGGAATCAAATTCAAAAGGGGTTCGTCAGATAAATGCATTTTAGACATAAAATTTACTGACAATGGTATCCTGGAAATCCCTCCAATATTGATTCACCAGACAACAGAGACCGCTTTTCGAAATCTCATAAGCTTTGAACAATGCTATCGCTGTGAAGCGAGGATCACTTCCTATGCCATATTCCTAGACAACCTCATTAATACTCCAGAGGACATGGAGAAGCTGTGCGAGAGAAAGATCGTGGATAACTTGCTGAATCCTGAGGAAGCGACCAAGTTCTTCAACAAGCT
>NC_081545.1:35547235-35560383 GCF_901000735.1 Corylus avellana
TAGTTTTAGTTTTTTCCATGGCTTTCAAGTTTTGGCGCCCATGATGGTAGGGCCCAATAGAAAATGCATCAGAGATATAAGCTTGTTTATTATGTCTGGAGAGAACAGGAGGGGGTTTTGAAGATGCAACTCTTAGAGGACATGAAGCAATTGTCTGGCATTTTACGTTCTATTAAAGACGCCAAGGCCTCAATATCAATTCTACATCCTCTGTTCACAGCCATATTTTGATTTTGTTTCCTTCTCTCTTTTCGCTTCTTAAACTGTATCTACAAGAATAACCAAAAAAAAAAACAAAACAAAACATAACTGATTAATATCTTTAGGCACAATTCACTTCAAAAAGAATAATGAAAAAATATAATAAATGACTGCAACATTCATTAAAAAAATGGTTTGGAAGTGTAACAGTATTAACAAAAAGAAGGTTCTCTAAGCTCATGGTGGCCCATATTAGCACATGCATGATTTGTTTTACCCATAGATTTTGCTAATTGTTTTTCCTTGCTTTTGACTCTTTTAACAATTACCCTACAAATTAATGTGCCAGTTCACGTAGTATTTACAATGTCAACTATTAAACAAACAAATTTGATTGTGGCTCACATGTTAGTCACATGGACTGTCAAGTTAGTTTGTAAGTCTGCGTGACACTCACCATGCCAACCACTAATAGAAAAAATTAAATTTGTTTGTAGCTTGCGTGGACTATCACGTCATTTAGTAAGGGATCTTATAGTAAAAGTTGATCTACGACTATTAAAATTTGGTTTTGGTTCCCATATATTGTGAACTTTCCGCTTGCTTTTAGCATCTACGTTGAAGGTGGGCGTTGTTTCTCTTGAATATGCTGCTACATTCATGGGGAAAGAGAGGTTTCTTTTGAATGGAAGTGCTTTTTATTAGATGCCATAAAATACCCACTTTACAACAAGACCTGATTGAAGTTATTTTCTATACAAAATCAACACGCGTTGATAATATTATTGATGACAAAAACCAATTATTTCTATACAACTTATCCATATTTATAGTAAAACCCTAAAGCTACTAAAGGTAAACATCTTCTAAGAATGTGAATAAAACAAAAGCCAAAATAATAAACTAATTATGGAAGCGTTTGGTACCAAAGGAAACCTAAAGATGGAAAATTATTATACGGGATATTTTCTAAATTGCCCTGATTTGATTCTTCGCATTTCTTCTTAGTCAATATCCTTGAATCTGGCTCATTAAACCAATAACCTGTTGATACTGAAAGGCTCCGACAGTACTTTCCCGCTCACCTTCCATCCGGCGGTAAACCTTATTTCTTCGACCCGTCGTTGATTTTTAATTTGCTTGCTTCCAAACTCGTCAGTAATCTGTCCTACATCAAACCATGGAGATCTTTTACAATATTCTCATAATTAATTCATGATGGTTGATGGTTTGCTACTGTATGTAAATTCCATTATCATCTTTCATGCGCTAATTAATACAAATCTCTACTCATTTCATGTGCTAATACAAAACTCCACTTTCTTTTCTTTTTTTTCTTCCTTTGTACTGTGTCACGTTACTGCATCAAATTTGTTCTTATATTCGATATATTTAGCTTTTAAATTTACATATATCGATCTCTTGATGACATATCCCTGAAGACGAAATGAGAAGCACAAATTAAGGTGGTGTGATCTGAGACTGAGAGGACTTAGTCAAAATAGGTGTGCCTCCTCAGTCCTCAGCTGCACAAGATAAGACAATACTTGGTAATCAGTCGGTTTTCAACCTTAACCTTTGGTTCAACTACATTTAATCAATAGCTGGGCCTCGGTCCGACCATAATAGTTGCCTATCACGTCCAACGTAGTACAACAAGAGGTTTTGCTAAATGCATGTGAACCTCATTTATGATTTATGGCAAAGGCCCATTTAATTAAACCTTTGACAGCCACCCCACCTTTATTCGAACTGTCCAATGTGAAGAGGGACACATGTGGTCGGCCCCGATGCAATGAAACGTCTGTCTGCTATACGTTTTTGGATGAACATCGTTGCTCCATTGTCAACAATAATAAAGTCCAGTGGACCCAATAGAGTTGGTCTTGACCAAATAGTCACTACAAGAAAAAAAGAAATTAGGGTCCTTTTAGAAAAGTCTACAAACATGAAAAAAAAAAAAAATTGTAGTTAAAGTAGTGAGTGGCCTTTAAATGGAGACACTTGCAAGAGTAATGCTTTAAGTTTTTTCAAAGTCTTTTTAAAGTCATCTCAAATGTGATGTACCTTTCAAAATTACCGTTGAATGAACTTTAAAAAGACTTATAACATTACTCCACTTGCAAAGAGTATCAAATTTGACGTCTTTAAATAAATTAAGGAGACCTTTTATCCTAAAGATGTAGAAACCATGACCTTTTACCACAAAAGTCACAATTTTATTGTTGCAAATATAACCAACCTTTTATCCCTAAAGGATGTACAAACTAAGACCTGATTGGACAACCATTGATGCATAAATAATCACTCAATCAATTTATTCATAAAAAGAAAGATAAAAACGAATCAAATCACTCTTCTTCTTTTTTTACATATCTGCACAAGAAGGGAAAGGGAATTCGAATTAGTGACATTTATTTTATTAGGCGTGGTCCCAACCTATTGAGTTACCTCTTGAGGACGAATCAAATCACTCTTAAGACATAAATGAGCAATATTTGGTAACTTTCGTCGGTAGTACCATAACCTCACTACTATTTATTTCAAATGCTGTACGGGAAGTAGCATGTTGAAAATAATCAATTTTTTTTTTTCCTTTTCTTTTAATTGAATAAGGAAAAGGAACCTTGAAAAATAATCAATTAAATTTCATTGTTATGTTCTCGAAAACTAAAAAAATTGTTAATATTTTTGTTAAAATTATTAATAATTTAAATATATAGCACATATGAAATAGTTTAGATGAGATTCATTTACCTAAATAGCAGCTGGAACAGCTGGCTTGTTTCATATGAATTTTAATAGCTAATAATTTTAACAATAAATTGATGGATATCTGCAAATATTTAATGTATTAGAGTTATGATGTCAGGAAACTGACCAAGGTGGACACCACGTCAGCACGACTTCCAATTGAATTGGGCAGATATTTTCATTGCACCTGGGCCGGTCACATGTGCTCCTCTTTCCATTGGACTCTTCGGATAAAGGTGTGGTAGGCTGGTAGCTGTTGATTTTTTTTAAAAAATAAGTAAATAAAACAATCTGGCCGTGAACTGGATCCTCGGATCCTTTTCCAATTAAATGGGCCTTTGCCATAAACAAAGCTCTCGTTTAGCCGAACAATCCATTTGTGTTGTACAATGTACAACGTGACAACTATAAATAAATGCTTGTATTATGCTCTTAAGTCCTGATTACATGTAGCTGAATATATCAAATATAATAACAACTTTTAACATATGAGGATTCTGTAACTGACCCAAAAATTTACGAGTTAATTATACTTACAGACTTTGTACTCCATGAAAAGTTAGTATTACAATTTACAACCTCATGAAAATGTCATTTTCAATATCAATTATGAAAATCTCATGTTTGCTTTGGAGTCTGCATTTTAATGTTGCGTCAGATTACTGAGATTGTGGTTTGTAAACAAATTCATTAATTTGTTAACATTTATGTCACAAAATTACTGTGTTCTTTTGATTTCCTATGGAGGTAAAACCAAGCAAGCAAAAAGAGATGAGATATAAAGACAGATATGATTGCGACCCAACTCGTTGTAAGTTGTCTTTAGAGATTTGAAAGAAAGACTAGATCCTTCTTGAAAAGTTTAGGCAAAGACAACTATTCAGCAACTCCACTAATCCACCAAGGTGGCGACCAGCTTTGAAGAGTTTGTCCCCAACCTTTTGTTAAGTTTTTACCATGTCGTTTTATAAAAAGATGCAAGAGTTAATTTGGACTGGTAATTTCTTTAAGAGCCGATGTCTGGTAATTTTATTTACAGCTAGCATGGAAGTTTGATGTATTCGTTAGAATCATCACTTATTAGGTTATGTGTGTATAACTGTGTTGACTTGGTATAAAATTAAGTTTAAGATTAATTAATTTATCTATTTTTTTAATCCTCACCTTGTTACAAACATTGTACGGCATCAAAAAATAATATTACATTAGAAATTCTTGGACTTCTTGTGTAATTGGTCTCTCCAATGTTGATGAAAAGAAAGAGCTGTATTTTAAAAAAGTGATTTATTTTTAAAAATACATTAATAATGAGGTCACATCTAAAAATCCAAAATCCCGTTTCATAACTATTATCTAAAAATTGTTTTGATCGAAAAGAGTTTTTTTTAAAAAAAAAAAATTGCCACGTATTTTTCTTACTCAATTTTAACAATTAATTAATTGTGACATAAACTCAACACTAATCATTTGGTTTACACAATCTAGTATATATCAACAATCGACTCATTTGACCCAACATTAGAACACATATGCTACAAAGCAAATTGACATTGAAAAGGACATGAGGGAGACCAATTATACAAGTTTGATAAGAATGCATTACTACTATTCAATGGTGTAATAGGTTTGTATGAAGGTGAGGATGAGGATGATAACAGCACCCAACGTTGAAAGAACAACCCATGGAGTGCCGAAATAATTGCGCACAAGCACCGCACGCCATCTAGGCCACTTGCGTTGGCAAAATCTATTCACTTCCAAACCAAGATTTTCGTAATAGAATTTAACCACGTAAGTATCATGGTAAAGCTTGTTGAAGAACTTGGTAGCTTCCTCAGGATTCAACAAGTTATCAACGATCTTTCTCTCGCTCAGCTTCTCCATGTCATCGGAAGTATTAATGAGGTTGTCTAGGAATATGGCATACGAAGTGATCCTTGCTTCACAGCGGTAGCATTGTTCAAAGCTTATGAGATTTCGAAAAGCGGTTTCTGTTGTCTGATGAATCAGTAATGGAGGGATTTCCAGGATACCATTGTCAAATTTTATATCTAAAATGCATTTATCTGGCGAACCCCTTTTGAATTTGATTCCGGCATCTAGGAGCCTCGTAGCAGAAGGCACGAGTTTCCAATGTAATCTGTCTTTTTCATCATCTTTTCCGACAATTGTTGAAACCAACCATTTTGGCATCAGTTTCCATTCAAATCCACCTTCTTCATGATCTCCTCTTGATGTTGAAATTAACCATTTTCTGAACAAGTCTGGAATATGCTTCACGTCTTGAACAGAGTTATTTGGAAAATGCAAATTGGACGAAAACATGTCAGCAAAAAATGATGTGGCAAGTTCAATTAGGGTCATTTGTTGTCCAGGGTAGTTGGTCTTGTTGAACAAAAGTTCAAGTACCATCCAAGGTACCTGGTTTTCAAGCAATATCAAGTCATGTTGTAGAAATCGGAGCATGCAGGGCATGGTGAAAACAGGGTCATCTAATTTATACCTATCTCTAATATCGCGGTAAGCACCCCTATTAAACAACTCAATAATAAAGCAACCATCAATTACCAAAATCTCAACAAATTCATATGGGGTATAAGCAATTTGATCCGCATAACACTGCCGGGCCTCTTTCTCCACAGCTTGGATAGAAGTGATGAGCTCTCTCAACTTCATAGACGGAATGGGTGATCGATCAATGAGGTCTTGCAAATACTTAGTTTTAGTTTTGTCCATTACTTTCAAGTTTTGACTGCCATGATGGAGAGGCTCAATAAAAAATGCATCAGGGATATACGCTTGTTTATTGTGCCTAGAGAGAACTGAGGGGGTTTTGAAGATGCAACCCTTAGAGGGCATGGAGTAATTGTCTGACATCTTACTTTCTATTGAAGACGCCATGGCTTCGATATCAATTGTAACACCTCTACATCCTCTGTTCATAGTCATATTTTGGTTCTGTTTCCTGTTCTCTTTTTGCTTCCTAAAACAGTTTCTTCAAGAATGACCCACGAAAAGAAAAAAATTATAAATAAATAAATAATTAATATCTTTAGATATAATTCACTTAAAAAATAATAATGAAAAAAATCCAATTTAATAAGAAGATGAGTACTGCAACATAATCAAAAAAAGAGTAAAGTGTAACAATAGTAATTAACAAAATTAAAGATGGTTCTCCAATCTCATGGCAGCCCATGGCACAAGATTTATTTTGCCATTAATTAGTTGTTGGTAATTATTTTTCCTTGCTATCGAAAAGAGAAAATTGATTTGACTTTGTTAAAAGATTGTTGTTAGGGTATTACACAAACTAATGGGTCGATCATGTAGAACTTATCATATCAACAACTTAATAATTAATTATGACTTATGTAATAGTGTTACGTGGATTATCATATCTATTTGTAGGAGATTATAGTAAAAACTATAAAACACCAAACATTTTTCTTATTAAAAATAGGTGGTAGAAGTACTTCAAATGGAACCAAATTAATTAAGGCAAAAACAACAAGAATGCAACTACTCTCCAAATCCATCACTATTAAAATTTTGTTTTTGGCTCTTACATTAATTAGCCCAATAAGATGAGGTGGAATAATGGAGGCGTGGTCTTTAGAATATTTTCCGGACAACTCAAGTTTAAACGTACAATAAATCCAAGCTTACTAATTAAGCATGGAAATGCTTCCTGGAACAAATATGTTAGAAGAAGTTCATACGTACACCATTTTTGCCATTCACTTTTCATTCACACCAAAGACATCCCAATAGTTTGTCTTCCTTGAATTTTAATATTTCTATAATCTGATATATATTTGACATAATTAATAAATAGGAGTTGAATTCAAATTAATTAATAGGAGTTGAATTCAAATACATATCTTAAACTCGTGCAGAACAAATTAATTGTACGTATCGTTTCTATAGAATCAAGTTTAGCAGAAAGAAAACATGCAGCTAGCAGCAGTGACGAGCATCAGAGCATGCATGCAGAAAAGAGAAAACCTCTATCTCTCTCTATATATATATAGACATGACAAACAGATAATTAAGCAGATAAAAGATCTCCTACCTCGAGCCTTTCTTCCCAGGAAAATAGCAGCTTTATTACTCAACTAAACGAACACAGTCATGATCAGAGATTCAGGTTTAATTGGACAACTAAATATATCAATTAGGGTTATCCAAGCACCTCTATTTATAGATTTTGCGGGAATCCAAGTATTACTCTTAGTTGACTGACGGTTTTTGACTGGTAGGAGCATTCAAATTCTGCTATACAAATTTTCTTTCAATTTTAGCTTAAATAATCTTCTTCTTTTTTTAATTACGTACCCATTTTTTCAAATCCCTTGTATATATATATCTCACGTACCCTCTATTTTAGCTATTTATTTTTATTATTTTATTTAAATATGTCTTCTTCTTCGGTTTTTCTGAACCGTTTCCTTTCGCACATGCATGGTAGTTGGCGCTACTTCCAATTCCATCAATATTAATAAAAAGAAAATAATAGCTCCAAACTTCTGCAAATTAACTGGCCTCAATTCATGACTATGGTAGTTTAGTAGTTGACCATTTTGCTGGGAACAAAGATTGAGGTGGGGAATATTGTGGATCCTTTTATCTCCTTTCATGGCTATAGAGTTTTTCTCTAAGCTTGTCACTGTTGCTAATGATTCTAATTTCTTTTATCATCATCTTCAATGTCCATGCTTGTATGGAGCTCAATCTTTTGTGCTTTGCAAATAAACCCTATGGAGTTTTCTTTCTACTAATTAAGGCCTGTAATTCTATAGAAATAGTAAAATCTGTTTAAGCTTCTATATATCTCTCTAAATCCTGTGAAGATCTAGTAAGATCTTTCACTGCGATGCCATGTTCACTAGCTAAGAGCTAGCTATTCATTTCTTTTTTCTCTCTTTTGGGACAAATGAGATCTACTGATCATTTTGTTGTGTAAAGCTTGGATTTCTTTAGTAGAAGTATGCAATATCTCAAAAATATACTTAGAATTTCATTTAAATTTCTTTGATGGGTCTATATTGATCGTTTCTTGCATGATCTTTCCTTTGTCCTGCGTCAACCTACAATATATTTATAGTAAAAGTCGTACGTTATTATATTCCATATATTTAAACTTTTAAATTTACATATATCTCTTGATCACATAAAAATCAAATAAATTAAAAGGAGAAAAAAAAAATGAGAAGCACAAATGTGTGGGAGTGTACAAACGGGGTGGTTATAACCACTTTGGTAGGTCGTTATAAAAAATCGCTAACTACCTAGGGCAGGGCAGTTAGCAGTTTTAGGAGTAGAAAAAAGCAGTTAATAAGCGTTAACCGTTTACCTTATATATAAAAATGTAAATATATATTATATATTTGGAAAAATTACACTTTAACCCTCTCAAGTTGGCAGCATTTTTCAATTCGACCCCAAAAGTTTCAATTTTTGCAATCTACCCCCCAAAGTTTCAATTTTTTGCAATTTGGCCATTCTGTCAATCAAAGCCATTTTGACTGATGGAACAGTGATTACGTGCCCCGCATGTGATCACTTTTGTAGCTTTCTTCCCCAAAATGCCCCCATCCTTGTTCTCTCTCTCTCTCTCTTGTACGATCCATCCTTGTTTTCTCTTATCTCTCTGTTCGATCATTTGGGAATTTTCATTACCGGGTCCACAAATTTGTGCAAATTTGATCCCAAAGATCCATGATTTCTCTGCCGCAGAGATACCTAGACCCTCCTTCAGTTTCACTAATACAGAGTAGATGACCAAACCCATTACAGTGAATCAACCCATGCAATAGGTGGGTTTGAAGATCAAAAACACCATCATCGAGACTTATTCCACCCATCATCGACTGGAATTATCATATGATACTTTCGTTTCGACACAAAATGATTTCTCCAACCTACATCAAAAAATTCAGAACAAAGCCTACTCAGTGATTTGGTGAACTGAGGCTCTGTTGCAGGTGTACAAGGCTAGTGGGGGCATTTTGGGGAAGAAAGCTACAAAAGTGATCACGTGCGACACACATGACTGTTCCGTCAGTCAAAACGGCTTTGACTGTCGGAATGACCGAATTGTAAAAAATTGAAACTTTGAGGGGTGGATTGCAAAAATTGAAACTTTAGGGATCGAATTGAAAAATGCTGCCAACTTTGGGAGGATAAAGTGTAATTTTCCCTATATATTTTATATTAAAAATATAACATTAGAACGATGCCGATGTCATTTTAAATACAAGTTAGGGACAGAGTTTCATCATATTCATTGTTTTTAGGAACACTTTGACCAAAAAACTATTTAAAATAAGCTCAAAAAATAGGCACAAAAATGCCCAAAACATCTCAAAAAGCCCAAAAGTCTATATATATATATATATTAAAAAAAAAAAGTTATAAAACCGCTGGTTATAAAATAGCCGCTAACCGTCTAAGCGGAGCTTTTGCGGTTATTAAAATTCAATAACCGTCTTAAATGGTTGCGGTTAGTAGTTTTAGCCAATAACCACTAACTACAACTGCTTGTACACCCAAATGTGGAGTGATACGAAGACTTGTAGACTTGTAGCTAGTAAACACTTGGTCATAGATGATAGGTGTGTCTCACCAACTTCACAAGGTAGACAATTTTGTGAAAGGTGCGCCTCACCAGCTTCACGTGATAGACAATTTTGTGATAGGTCCGTTTTCGTAATCAATTGCTGGGCCTCGGTGGACCTGCAAAGGCCCATTTAATTAAACCTTGACAGCCACCCCAACTTTAAACCTTTAATGTCCAATGGGAAGAGGGACACATGTGGTCGGCCCAGATGTAAGCCAACTGGATATTGGAAGTGGTGCAGATTCGTCCATAATTAAGAAGTGAATTATGGTAAAATCCAAAATAGGGCCAATAAATGTTTTGCGGTCCAAGTTTGGATGAAGGCTTTATTTTGTCGCATGATAGTTTGGCTCTACTTTTTCAAAATCAATTATGAATAGAAATAATTGTTTGTCAATTTGTTTTAATTATGAAAAGGAAGTATTCTTGTTTGTTAAATGATTAATTGTAGTGTGTGTTTTTAATTTAAAACAATAGCTTAGAAAAATAAAAAGGCCTGAGCCCATCTAAATTTGATTGGGCTGAAACAAATCAATCTAGCCTGGCCCTAGGGGCCGAAAACTCTTGTCGGAGGCTTAAAACTTGTGGAGCTATATGCCACCTGTCTCATGGTAGGAAAAATAATAAATATCATCGTTGGGTGTCAATTTAATCTCTACATTTTCAATTTAAACAATTTACTATATACACATTAGATATATGATAAATCAAACTCCCTGCTAAAAATTATCCTTTAAATCTAATTTAGTTAGATGTTAAATAATATGTTTACCCTTTACTATTTGAGTTACAAAATAGTCATTTTTGTTTAATATGAATGCTTTTTTTTTTTCTTTTTTTTTTCTAATTAATGACGAAAAAAAGGTTACAAGGAGGAGAATAATATACAATATGCATGCTTCAATATGCCAATATATTAGCATATTGAAATATTACACATACTATCTCTAAAAATAATAATAAAAGAAAAAGAAATCCGCATACTAAAAAAGAATGGTTCTTTTGTAATTCGGGTAGATAACAAACAACACAAGTATTTCGATTTATTAAAGCATATTTATGTCAGATTGCTTTTGTTTTTCGATCAATTAAAAAAGAAAAAAAGAAAAAGAAAGATTGATCAAAAGTGAAGGATAAGAAAGAGAGCTCTTTCAACGGTTGATGCTTTCAGCTGGTCAATATATTCATCTTGGAGTTATTAATATAGTTGACTTTTTAAAATTCCTTTTTGGAACAATGGGATGGTAATTAAATCTCTAAAGCTTCCCGACCAAGTAAGGATGTATAGATAATAGAATGTGATTCAACAAATTTAATATATTATAGCGGCTGTTGGGAAAATATCGATAAATCTCTTGTATTAATTATTATTATTATTATTTTTTTTTTCAATTTACCGAAAATAAAAACCTCAAGAAGCATGGTAGAGTGGAAAATGAATTCCTTTCCTTTTATTAATTTAAGATTTAATCTCTTAATAAAAATGGAATTTAAACCCAATTCCGGTGAGTTTTATTAATATATTTTGAGAGTATTGTTTGTTTTTTAGTTTGAAAAAATATTTTGCTGTGACATTTAAATAATATTTTATATTGAATTGTTTGTTAATATCTTTAACTTGAAAACAGAAAACAAAATAGACCAAACTGTTCTCACTTTAAATTACAAATAAGTTTATCTTATTGTCATAAATTGTGAGAGTCTCTCCCATGCATAGACTCTTCTATATAGAAATTTGAACACGTTTTGAATTATTCGTCCACCCACCCAAGCAAGTGGTCCAAAGATCATAATTCTCTCACAAATTGAGAAGTCAATGGAATAAATGAAGCAGCTCTTTCGCCCGTATTTCCCCGTATTGGTTGTTGAGGTAGTTTTGACGGTTTTATATATCATCCTCTAGAACGTTGAAGTCGGTCATTTGTTATTGTTTTGTCCATAATCTGAAGACCTTTTTAGCTTCTTCTGCGTTAATTCCTTTTGGAAGACACTTTCGGGTTTCCCATTTGGCGTGGGGTCAAGCCCATGTTTTTTGGGTTTAAGACTTTAAGTGGCAACTGAAGAAAAAACACAAGAAAAGAGAGAAACCTGTTGCGTATACACACACGTCATAAAACACTACTTTATATTCTTTCGCGTGAAACCAAGAGACATAAATAGTTTTTTTAAAAAAAATTTGTTTATTTAACCACGTCTTTTAACAGTTTCAAATAGAGCAAGCGTCTAGGTTCATAATTTTGGTATGAGAAAAATAATTCCTTCCATTGTTTTTTTTGGATAAATAATTCCTCCCATTGTTGACAAGGTGCGTACTACGCAGATGTCAAGGTTTGTACTTTTGGGAAAGACCAATGTCTCACCCCGAAATTTCTGTTGACCCGTCTCAGAAGTTAGATGGTCAACTCACGACACGCGGCATCATATGCATATATATAATAACATGCCTGTCTCACGAGGAAACAGGTTCGGTTTCAAATCCTCAATACAGTTTTTGTTGTGCACAGGCTTCCATTAGAGCATGAACAACAAGCGCACACAATACGAACGTGTGTTCAATCACTTTGACGACAATGGAGATGGGAAGATATCACCCTCTGAGCTGCAGCAATGCGTTGAGGCAATAGGCGGGGAGATTTTGGCGGCGGAGGCAGAGGCGGTGGTGGAGTTGGTCGACTCGGACGGCGACGGCTTGCTGGGGTTGGAGGACTTCGTGAGGTTTTTGGAAGGAGGAGAAGAGGAAGAGAAGGTGAATGATTTGAAGGAGGCGTTTAAGATGTATGAGATGGATGGGTGTGGGTGTATAACACCCAAGAGTCTTAAGAGAATGCTTAGTAGATTGGGTGAGTCCAAGAGTATTGACGAGTGTACGACCATGATTGCTCAATTTGATCTCAATGGTGATGGGGTCCTCAACTTTGATGAGTTTCGGACCATGATGTTGTGATGCCTTCGTTTCACTTTGTTGTTCATTGATTATTTGTTGGTTATTGTTATATTTTCTTTGAATTTCCCGCCATATGATTAGTGTTTTTTTTTTTTTTTTTTTAGTAGAAGATATCTTAGAAATTGAGTTGGACATATGTAAAAATTATATTTATTTTGGACACACGCCAGTTTAATAAATTTGATGGTTGGAGAAGGGCTTTTTCTTCTTTTTTGTCATTTACTCTTGGATCTTTTTTGTCATATCATGAAGTTCAAGAATAATAGTCACAGTGTAAGACTATTATTGACTTACAGTTGAAAAATATAACTGAGTCACAATTAAAGACTATCACCTAACTAACCAAGCTAGAGTAGAAGTCCATTTATATTCAACATGATTATCCTATAAATAGGAACATGTTATATTGTAAATATTACCCAGAGAAATAAGAGCTTAATGCAGTCTTAGGGCTTGATCTTGTGGATGTAGGTTATAGACCGAACCACACATATCTCTGTGTCACTATTTTATTATTTCCGCATTATAAATTCTTTCAAGGTATCAGAGCAATAGGCTAACGCCATTGTACGATCTAATGGTCCTGTGAATTTCTTTTTTTCTTCAATTTATTTTTGTTTCTTAAAA
>NC_081545.1:35560414-35569560 GCF_901000735.1 Corylus avellana
AGCCCAGCGGTTCCCACGCTATGTCTGGCCTTCCACGGCCCCATCCAGCCCGTCGCTGCCCAGCCGTCGCACCTTCCTCAGCACCGAACACGGCCTTGTAGAACTGCACGGCGTCGTTCGCCTTTGGAGTCTCCACCAACACCCAGCTGTCCAGCAGCCACCGTTACTACCGGATCCGGCATCCCAGCCCTGTTTCCTGTTCGCCCCATCCAGTCACCGCCGCCATCCAAGCCCGTGAAGCCGCTGCTCCCTTCAGCCGCACAATAGCCTTCTGGCACCGCCTGCCACCACTCCAGCCGCGCTGTTGATCTTCCAACCTCCATTCAGTCGATCTTGGCTTAGAGAGAAAAGAAGAAAAAGGCTATGTCGTGAGATAAGAATTTGACGAAGATGAAGTGTGTTTGGTTCCAGGTGTGAGTTATCCTCACTTAAGTGCAAAGTTATTCCTATTCTAGTTTAGGAATATGATATCCTGGTTTAGCAATTAGGCCTAGATTTGTTTGGTTACAGGATTTAGTTAATACTTATCCTAGTTTTCTGTAATCTACGACTAGGCTATTCCTTCCAAAAAAAAAAAAAAAGAGAAGAGAGGAGGAAACCGAGAAATATATATATATATATATATATATATATATATATATATATATATATTTGCCCTTTGTTGGCACAGTTATTTGGTCTTTTGTTGGTCCTTTGTTGACCTAGACCTACTTTTGGCCCTTTGTTGGCCCAATTATCTTGGCCTTTGTGGTATTGTTTAAAACCCAAGCCCATTCAAGTTCAAGAGCGGCCGATGTTTCAAATCCGGCGCCATCAACTCCACTCAACTACCTCGGCCGCCACCAACTCCAACGAGTTTCCGGTCACCATCTCGGCCTTCGTTGCCGACCAAAGAACAAACTCAAGTTTTCACAAGTTTACACCTTGAGTTTGAGGGAGAATGTTAAAGCATATCATGAAGTTCAAGAATAATAGTCACAGTGTAAGACTATTATTGACTTACAGTTGAAAAATATAACTGAGTCACAATTAAAGACTATCACCTAGCTAACCAAGCTAGAGTAGAAGTCTGTTTATATTCAACATGATTATCTTATAAACAGGAACATGTTATATTGTAAATATTACCCAGAGAAATAAGAGCTTAATGCAGCCTTAGGGCTTGATCTTGTGGATGTAGGTCATAGACCGAACCACACATATCTCTGTGTCACTATTTTATTATTTCCGCATTATAAATTCTTTCAGAGATGACTAGAAGAAAGGAATCACAGGTTAGGCCTATGTCAATGGATCTTTTAGAGCACTCCTTACAGCCTCACCAAAACCATTTTTTAGTTATTTTGGTGAGGCAATTTAATAAAAGTGGCTTAAATCTCCACTTTTTAGACTCACTTCTTTAACAAAACAAAAAAATAGTAAAGTGAACAATACTCACAAAATATAAAAAGTACTACTGTATATTCACTCACCCATTGATTAAACAACTCATTTCTCTCCCTTCCTTTTTGCCTTTCGCTTCTCTCTTCTTTTTCTCTTTTTCTTTTCCTTTTCTCTGCAGCCTCTCTCACTTCTCTTTTTCTTCTCTCAGCATTTGGCGTCATTTCTGAGCCCCATTTCTCTCCAGCATTTCATCCCTTCATCAGTTTGAGTGTCGCCATTTTTGACCGTTAGAAAAATTACAAAAATTTTAAAATATTCTGGTTAGAATAAGACAAATGTACTTAAAATAGGCTATTGGGAAAATACAAACATTCAAAAATATAAAAGTTAGAGAAAGAATAAACAAATATTTGAAAAATGATATCTAAATGAAATAGTAAAAATAGATTGTTAAAATAGTGAGTTTGTTGTAAATGCTCTAAAAAGGTGAATTGTTAAAATAACCAAAAGTGTACTTTTAGTTATTTTGGTGAATAAAATTTGGTGAGACTTCTAGGAATGCTTGTTTGTTCAATTGCCTAACTTTTTGGGTTGGAGAATTTATCACAGTTTTTCATTCTAAATCCACGAATCAAAGAATAAAGTGTTTATGGGAATTTTCCATTTTTGCTTTGGGTGCTTTTATCATTATATTAAAAATGGCATTTGTTACCCAGTTGAAGGATAATAAAGGGATAAGATGAGTGAACTTCTCATTGATATAAACCTTTGTTCTAGAAAGCGTTGTCAAGTTTAATTAGCAAGAGTACGTTATCTTCTTCTTCTTCTTCTTCTCCTTGTTTTTTATTTTATTTTTATTTTTCAATCAAATAAGAGATGCTCATTTTGGTGTCTAAAATTCGATTATAATGTAGAACTTATGTTATTTGAAAAATCCACTTATCATTGGCTTTATATGAACTTTTCTTGCAGGATGTTAAAGACGGGCTAGAACTTCAGTTTACGAACCAAAGACAAAGTTTTAAGAGAATTGTGGGCAAAGACATAAATCTCTTTTATTTTATTTTTTTTCTTTTGATCATTCCTCAAGAAAGAATTTTAAGAGGCGGAACAAAAACAAAACTAAAATATGGCTATGAACATGCAGAGTAATATTGTTACAATTAATATGCATGGAAGACTTGGCATCGTCGATAGAAGACATGATGTTACTAGATAATTGATCCATCCAATGTCTTTAGGAAAAGCAATAAGTGTTGTTTTCTTTGGATCATGCATTTTCTCACTCATATTAAGGGGAAAATTGACCTTGTGCCATAGGCTAGCTACTACGAGCTTAGACAACCTTCTTTTTGTTAGTGACACACTGATATTTCTTTGTTTGGGCAAATGTTATTCTATTTGAAGATAATTGTGCCTAAATATTCAAACATATTTTGTTTTGTTTTTACTTTCTTTTTTTGAATTTTTTTGTCAAAGAAACAATTTTAGAAAGCAAAAACTGAGCAGAAAGCTACAAATCCAACATATGGCTGTGAACATAGGAGATAGCGTTGGAATTGATATCAATTCCTTGGTGTCTTCAATAGAAGATATGATGCCCCGTGATTTACTCATATCGTCTAAATGTTGCATCTTCAAAACCCCTTCCATTCTCTATCGGCATAATGAAAAAGCTTATATTCCGGATGCATTTTCTATTGGACCTCTCCATCATGGCAGTCCAAACTTAGAAGCCATAGAAAAAATAAAAGCCAAGTATTTGCAAGGACTTATCTCTCGCTTGAACTCTCCGGAATTGCTAAGAACCCTCATCAAGTCCATCATGGAAGTGGAGAAAGATGCTCGTGAGTGTTATGCAGAAGCAATTGATTACAACCTAGAACAACTTGTGAAAATTTTGGTTATTGATGGTTACTTTATTATTGAGTTGTTCTGCAAGAAAATTTATTGGCGCCTTACAGAAGAACGTGACCCCATTTTCAGCAGGTCCTGTATGCTACAATTTCTGTACCATGACTTGATATTGCTAGAAAACCTAATACCTTGGATGGTACTTGAGCGTTTGTTCAACTTGACAATGGATTCTTATGACGAAAATCCCCTAATTCTACTTGCCGTGAATTTCTTCCGTACCATCCATTTCTCAAAAAGACTGCGTCCTCGTGATCAGGTTATCAATATCAAAGGCATCGAGCATCTTGTTGATTTGTTCAGGAAACTTTCAACTATATCAAGCACTGATCCCCGGCCGGATCAGTTTATCAAAATCGAATGCATCAAGCGTTTTGTTGATTTGTTCGGGAAATTGACAACTTCATCAAGTACTCTGTTTCGAAAATTGTCAACTTTATTAAGTGCTATGTTCGGGATATCAAGTATTGAAGAAGAGAGAGAGAGACGACGAGAATGGGAATTATTGCCTTCTGCTACGAGCCTTGCGGAGGCTGGAATCAAATTTAAAAAGGGTACGTCTAAAACCGTATTGGAAGTAAAATTTAATGATGGCATTCTTGAAATTCCTTCATTTGAAATTCATGAGATAACAGAAACCGTCTTTCGAAATCTCATTAGCTATGAACAATGTCTCCCCAACTCTGATGATAGGATTACTTCCTATGCCATACTCCTAGACAGCCTCATTAATACTGCCAAGGACATAGATATTTTGTACGAGAGTGAGATAATTGATAACTGGTTGAATCCTGAGGATGCGGCCCAGCTCTTCAACAAGCTTTACCTTGACACTTGTGTGGCCTACCATTACAATGATCTTTGCACGCAAGTGAATAGTTATTGCCGACGCAGGTGGCCTAGATGGCGTGCAGTGCTTGCGCACAACTATTTCAACACTCCATGGGCTTTTATTTCGACATTAGCAGCATTTATCCTATTGTTGCTGACGTTGTTACAAACTGTGTACACCATGAAAAATTAGTACGTACGTATTACATCCTTGTAAAACCTGTTGTATAATAGTCTCTCGACTCTTTAATGTCGTTTCCAATGTCAATCATGCTTTGGTGTACGTGTTCTAATGTTGGGTCAGACGAGTTGATTGTGGATTGTGTATACCAAATCAACGTGAATAAATTGCATGTATGTGAATAATTTAATGCTACCTATTTTTAGCCTTTATTTGGTTCCATTTGAAGTAATACTACTGTCTATTTTCTTAACAAAGTCAGATTAATTTTTTCTTTCAAAAGAACGAAAATAATGATCTACACATTCTTCTCACTACTCTTATTAATGGCAAAACAAATCCTGTGCCACGGGTTATCATTAACTTAGAATATCTTCTTTTTGCTGTTAGTGTTCGGCTAATACTCTTTTTTGAATGAATGTTATGCTCGTAAGTGCAAGGGTAATTTTTATTTCTCTGCTCTATTTGAAGAGAATTGTGCCTAAATATTTCAATGTGTTTTGTTTTTACTTTTTTTTTTTTTTTTTTGAAATTTTTTGTCACTCTGGAAGAAACAGCTTTAGGAGGCACAAATTGAGCAGAAAATAGATCCAACATATGGCTGTGAAAGAAGAAGGTAGTATTAGAATTGATATCAGCCGCCTGGAGTCTTCAATAAAAGATATGATGCCCCCTCATTCCCTCGTGCCATCCAAGTGTTGCATCTTCAAAACCTCTGCCATTCTCAAAAGGCATAATGAAGAAGTGTATATCCCCAATGCATTTTTTATTGGGCCTCTCCATCATGATGACCCAAACTTGAAAGCCACAGAAAAAATAAAAGCCTAGTATTTGCAAGGCTGCTTTATCTCTCGATCAGACCGTCCAGATGAAATGCTAAGAACTCTCATTAGTTCCATCACGAAGGTGGAGAAAACGGCTTGTGAGTGTTATGCTGAACAATCGATCATTTTAGCCCAGAAGAATTTCTGATAATATTGGTAATTGATGGTTGCTTTATTATTGAGCTATTCTGCAGGTACTCTTTTCCGGAACTTCAAGAAGAAAATGACCCTATTTTTAGCATCTGTAGTGTGGTTGCAGTTCTAGGCCATGACTTGATTTTGCTAGAGAACCAAGTACCTTGGATGGTACTTGAGCATTTGTTTAGCTTGATCGGGGGTCCTAGAAGCAATATGGACCTCGGCCTAAGTGAACTAGCCTATAACTTCGTTTTTTCCATTTTCCCATTCCAGCCAACTTTTAGACATGATCATCTTAGAGACATCAAACATATTCCTGAACTGTTTAGAAAATTGTTCATTTCAATTGAAATAGAAAAAGAAAAGATGTCGATGTTGGGATGAGAACTCGTACCCTCTGCTACGCGTCTGGAGGCCGGAATCAAATTCAGAAAGAGTACATGCAACAATATGTTTGACATAAAATTCAGAAATGGTGTCCTTGAAATTCCTCAAATAATGATTGATGAGGGCACATAAACATTTTTTAGAAATCTCATAAGTTTTGAGCAATGCTACCCCAACATTTATGGTATGATCACTTCCTATGCCATACTACTGGACAACCTCATTAACACTAAAAAAGACGTCGAGATACTCTGAAAAAAAGATCCTTCGTAACTGGTTGAATCCAGAGGATGCGGTCCAATTGTTCAACAAGCTTTACCTCGACACTCAAGTCAAGACATACTATTACGGAAATCTTTGCAAGCAAGCGAATGAACATCGTGAAAAGAGATGGCCTAGCTAGATGGCGTGCAGTACTTGTGCGCAATTATTTCAACACTACTCCATGAGCTTTTCTTTCCACGTTGGCTGCATTTATCCTTTTGATCCTTAACCTTTTACAAACGTTGTACGCCATGAAAAACTAGTATTACACCCTTGTAAAACTTGTTGTATATATGATAATGATTGGTCTCTCTAATGTCCTTTCCTATGTCAACTATGAAAAGAAAGGGCAATTGTTTTTGCTTTAGTGCATGTCTTAAGGGGAAACTTCACTAAAAACTCCTGAACCTTCACCCGTTTTGAAATACCCTCATAAATTTCGAAATCTCTCACTTTAGTCCCATAAACTTTCAATTGCTCTCAATTTGAACCCCTCCGTCTAAATTAATCTTTAACCTCAAACGGAAAACGAAAAACGTGACCTGCACATGACTTTTTTCGCCTGAACTACCCATTATACCCTCATACTAAGCTAAATGTCCAGACTACCCTCTTCCAAACCTACAACACCCACCCAGCCCAAAACGACGTCGTTTTGGGCATTAATTTTGTTTTTTTCAAAAAAATAAAAATAAAAAGAAAAAGCAAAATATTATTAAAAAAGAAGAAAATCAGGGTGGTTGGAGCCACCCCTATGGCCGGTCTGGGGGTGGAGGAACCACCCCATGGCCAAGGGGGCGGCCGGCCGAAACCACCTCCGGGCCCTTGGGGGTGGCCCGGCCACCCCCAAAAGCCCAAACCCATTCCCTGTTTGCAAATTTTTTTGGCCTTTTGGGGGTGGCCGGACCACCCCCTTGGCCATGGGGTGGTTCCTTCACCCCGGACCGGCTATGGGGTTAAAATATTCTCAATATGGTTCTTATTTCAAGATTTCAACCCAAGTTTAGACAATAATTATTTGTAATATAAAGAATAAGAATTATTTTATTGGACTGATATGTGGCGATACGCCTTGATCATCAGCTCACCCGTTGAGAAACATAAATATAGGTTTGTATTTACGTTTGACGCAAGAAGTTTGACAAAAGGGAATTTAAACCCAAAAAAAAAAAAAAAAAATCAAACAAAGATAACATGGTTCTGAGTCACCAACTAAACATCACCCGAAAATGATTGCTGTAATTGAAGTAAATTTCAAGCACCATGACTCGTGTTACACATGGGCACAAACTGGCTCAAGCTTTATGGCACCATTTACAAGCACATTCATTTCACACAACTTTGGTCAACTTAAAGAATGGAATGTTGGATGGTCTGTGCATGAAGTAACTTTATCTCGTAAAAGCTAATTAAAAAGAGTTTAAAGTAAATTCTCTTTGCTGTCTAATGGTTACAAACTATATGACCAGAAGAAACGAATCAGGGGTTAGGTTAGGCATACGTCAAAGGATTAGAATCTCCTATAATTGAGAATCGCATGCAATTGTTTGTTCTTTGTAATCAGGTAAGTAATTGTGAGAAGCCTTCAATAAAGTTTACATCTTCAAGGTCTCTTACGCAAATAACCCTTGAAATCTGGATAGATATATATGAGAATTGTAGGAGGTGATAATCATCCTACTTCAATTGCCATTTGGATTTTATGATTTATTGGCTTTCATTTTAAATCCATGAAGCAAATAATAAAGTGCTATGTGAATTTGCCCTTTTGCTTTGGGTGCTTTTTAGCATTTATATAAACAGTGGCATTTGTTACCCGTGTGAAGGACAAGAAAGGGATAAGATGAGTGAACTACTTCTCTTGGAAGCGTTGCGATGCTCAGTAAGCCTAAGAGGTATTCTTTTTTTCTTTTTCTATTTTTTTTTTCTTAAAATGAAGTAAGAGTTGCTCATTTTAGTGTCTAAAACTCGATTATAATTTCATTTAAATTTCGTTTATTGGCGTTTGAACTTGTCTTGCACGCAGGGTGTTGAAGACGGGCTAGAAGAGAAATTTTAAGAGGGGGTGGAGCCTAGTGAGTAGTTTTTGTTAAGGATATAAATCCTTTTGATTAATGCGGATTTGATTTGTGATTATTGTTGATTTGATTTGTTATTAAATACCCTTAATTCAAGGGATTTGTTTTGTATTTGAAATTATGTTAAAGCTCTATAAATAGAACTATGTACTCAAATCATACATCAAGAAAATATGTAGCTTATAACGTTTTAGTGTGTGGATGTAGGCTATATGCCGAACCACCTTAATTTCTGTGTCTTTCTCTCTTTCCTTTATTCCATATTATTCTGCTTTATATTTATTATATTATGTGTTTCTATAGTTTTGAAGAGAATTGTGTTTCCTTTCTTCTTCTTTTTTCTTTTGATCCCTCATGAAGAAAGAATTTTAAAATATGGCTAGGAATGTTACTACTCCTGTTGAAGGCTTTCCACCTTCACTAGAAGACATGATATCCCATGATTTATCCATGTCCCCCAATTGTTGCATCTTTAAAACCCCTGTCATACTCTTAAGGCATAGTGAAAAAGCTTTTATTCCTAATGCATTTTCTATTGGCCCTTTCCACCATGGCAATCCAAACTTGAAAGCCACAAAAAAAAAAAATTAAAGGCACGTATTTGCCAGGACTTGTATGTTAATCGCCCTGTCCAGAGACAAGACTAAGAGATCTCATCAATTCCATCAAGGCCGTGGAAAGAGAGGCTCGTGAGTGTTATGCCGGACTAATTTATTGTAGCCCAGATGAGTTTGTGAACATTTTGGTAATGGATGGTTGCTTCATCATTGAGCTGTACCGCAAGCATGATTACAAACAACTTAGGGAAGTAGATGACCATGTTTTCACCATGGCTTGTATGCTCCAATTTCTATACCATGACTTGATTTTACTCGAAAATCAAGTGCCTTGGATGTTGCTGGAGGGCTTGTTTAACATGACCAGCGACCCTACTAGTCTACTAGAGAAAACAAGTCTCTAACGCAACTTGCCATAGAATTCTTTGCTAACATTTTCTCATCCACCGATCCTGTTATAGTTCCCCATATCCAAGACACCAAGCATATTCTTGACCTATTCAGAAAATGGTTGGTTCTTTTAACAGAAGGACAGGAAGAAAGCAGAGAAGGATGGCAATCCATGCCTTCTGCGACAAGCCTTGTAGAG
>NC_081545.1:35569660-35600177 GCF_901000735.1 Corylus avellana
GACTAGATCCTTCTTGAAAAGTTTAGGCAAAGACAACTATTCAGCAACTCCACTAATCCACCAAGGTGGCGACCAGCTTTGAAGAGTTTGTCCCCAACCTTTTGTTAAGTTTTTACCATGTCGTTTTATAAAAAGATGCAAGAGTTAATTTGGACTGGTAATTTCTTTAAGAGCCGATGTCTGGTAATTTTATTTACAGCTAGCATGGAAGTTTGATGTATTCGTTAGAATCATCACTTATTAGGTTATGTGTGTATAACTGTGTTGACTTGGTATAAAATTAAGTTTAAGATTAATTAATTTATCTATTTTTTTAATCCTCACCTTGTTACAAACATTGTACGGCATCAAAAAATAATATTACATTAGAAATTCTTGGACTTCTTGTGTAATTGGTCTCTCCAATGTTGATGAAAAGAAAGAGCTGTATTTTAAAAAAGTGATTTATTTTTAAAAATACATTAATAATGAGGTCACATCTAAAAATCCAAAATCCCGTTTCATAACTATTATCTAAAAATTGTTTTGATCGAAAAGAGTTTTTTTTAAAAAAAAAAAATTGCCACGTATTTTTCTTACTCAATTTTAACAATTAATTAATTGTGACATAAACTCAACACTAATCATTTGGTTTACACAATCTAGTATATATCAACAATCGACTCATTTGACCCAACATTAGAACACATATGCTACAAAGCAAATTGACATTGAAAAGGACATGAGGGAGACCAATTATACAAGTTTGATAAGAATGCATTACTACTATTCAATGGTGTAATAGGTTTGTATGAAGGTGAGGATGAGGATGATAACAGCACCCAACGTTGAAAGAACAACCCATGGAGTGCCGAAATAATTGCGCACAAGCACCGCACGCCATCTAGGCCACTTGCGTTGGCAAAATCTATTCACTTCCAAACCAAGATTTTCGTAATAGAATTTAACCACGTAAGTATCATGGTAAAGCTTGTTGAAGAACTTGGTAGCTTCCTCAGGATTCAACAAGTTATCAACGATCTTTCTCTCGCTCAGCTTCTCCATGTCATCGGAAGTATTAATGAGGTTGTCTAGGAATATGGCATACGAAGTGATCCTTGCTTCACAGCGGTAGCATTGTTCAAAGCTTATGAGATTTCGAAAAGCGGTTTCTGTTGTCTGATGAATCAGTAATGGAGGGATTTCCAGGATACCATTGTCAAATTTTATATCTAAAATGCATTTATCTGGCGAACCCCTTTTGAATTTGATTCCGGCATCTAGGAGCCTCGTAGCAGAAGGCACGAGTTTCCAATGTAATCTGTCTTTTTCATCATCTTTTCCGACAATTGTTGAAACCAACCATTTTGGCATCAGTTTCCATTCAAATCCACCTTCTTCATGATCTCCTCTTGATGTTGAAATTAACCATTTTCTGAACAAGTCTGGAATATGCTTCACGTCTTGAACAGAGTTATTTGGAAAATGCAAATTGGACGAAAACATGTCAGCAAAAAATGATGTGGCAAGTTCAATTAGGGTCATTTGTTGTCCAGGGTAGTTGGTCTTGTTGAACAAAAGTTCAAGTACCATCCAAGGTACCTGGTTTTCAAGCAATATCAAGTCATGTTGTAGAAATCGGAGCATGCAGGGCATGGTGAAAACAGGGTCATCTAATTTATACCTATCTCTAATATCGCGGTAAGCACCCCTATTAAACAACTCAATAATAAAGCAACCATCAATTACCAAAATCTCAACAAATTCATATGGGGTATAAGCAATTTGATCCGCATAACACTGCCGGGCCTCTTTCTCCACAGCTTGGATAGAAGTGATGAGCTCTCTCAACTTCATAGACGGAATGGGTGATCGATCAATGAGGTCTTGCAAATACTTAGTTTTAGTTTTGTCCATTACTTTCAAGTTTTGACTGCCATGATGGAGAGGCTCAATAAAAAATGCATCAGGGATATACGCTTGTTTATTGTGCCTAGAGAGAACTGAGGGGGTTTTGAAGATGCAACCCTTAGAGGGCATGGAGTAATTGTCTGACATCTTACTTTCTATTGAAGACGCCATGGCTTCGATATCAATTGTAACACCTCTACATCCTCTGTTCATAGTCATATTTTGGTTCTGTTTCCTGTTCTCTTTTTGCTTCCTAAAACAGTTTCTTCAAGAATGACCCACGAAAAGAAAAAAATTATAAATAAATAAATAATTAATATCTTTAGATATAATTCACTTAAAAAATAATAATGAAAAAAATCCAATTTAATAAGAAGATGAGTACTGCAACATAATCAAAAAAAGAGTAAAGTGTAACAATAGTAATTAACAAAATTAAAGATGGTTCTCCAATCTCATGGCAGCCCATGGCACAAGATTTATTTTGCCATTAATTAGTTGTTGGTAATTATTTTTCCTTGCTATCGAAAAGAGAAAATTGATTTGACTTTGTTAAAAGATTGTTGTTAGGGTATTACACAAACTAATGGGTCGATCATGTAGAACTTATCATATCAACAACTTAATAATTAATTATGACTTATGTAATAGTGTTACGTGGATTATCATATCTATTTGTAGGAGATTATAGTAAAAACTATAAAACACCAAACATTTTTCTTATTAAAAATAGGTGGTAGAAGTACTTCAAATGGAACCAAATTAATTAAGGCAAAAACAACAAGAATGCAACTACTCTCCAAATCCATCACTATTAAAATTTTGTTTTTGGCTCTTACATTAATTAGCCCAATAAGATGAGGTGGAATAATGGAGGCGTGGTCTTTAGAATATTTTCCGGACAACTCAAGTTTAAACGTACAATAAATCCAAGCTTACTAATTAAGCATGGAAATGCTTCCTGGAACAAATATGTTAGAAGAAGTTCATACGTACACCATTTTTGCCATTCACTTTTCATTCACACCAAAGACATCCCAATAGTTTGTCTTCCTTGAATTTTAATATTTCTATAATCTGATATATATTTGACATAATTAATAAATAGGAGTTGAATTCAAATTAATTAATAGGAGTTGAATTCAAATACATATCTTAAACTCGTGCAGAACAAATTAATTGTACGTATCGTTTCTATAGAATCAAGTTTAGCAGAAAGAAAACATGCAGCTAGCAGCAGTGACGAGCATCAGAGCATGCATGCAGAAAAGAGAAAACCTCTATCTCTCTCTATATATATATAGACATGACAAACAGATAATTAAGCAGATAAAAGATCTCCTACCTCGAGCCTTTCTTCCCAGGAAAATAGCAGCTTTATTACTCAACTAAACGAACACAGTCATGATCAGAGATTCAGGTTTAATTGGACAACTAAATATATCAATTAGGGTTATCCAAGCACCTCTATTTATAGATTTTGCGGGAATCCAAGTATTACTCTTAGTTGACTGACGGTTTTTGACTGGTAGGAGCATTCAAATTCTGCTATACAAATTTTCTTTCAATTTTAGCTTAAATAATCTTCTTCTTTTTTTAATTACGTACCCATTTTTTCAAATCCCTTGTATATATATATCTCACGTACCCTCTATTTTAGCTATTTATTTTTATTATTTTATTTAAATATGTCTTCTTCTTCGGTTTTTCTGAACCGTTTCCTTTCGCACATGCATGGTAGTTGGCGCTACTTCCAATTCCATCAATATTAATAAAAAGAAAATAATAGCTCCAAACTTCTGCAAATTAACTGGCCTCAATTCATGACTATGGTAGTTTAGTAGTTGACCATTTTGCTGGGAACAAAGATTGAGGTGGGGAATATTGTGGATCCTTTTATCTCCTTTCATGGCTATAGAGTTTTTCTCTAAGCTTGTCACTGTTGCTAATGATTCTAATTTCTTTTATCATCATCTTCAATGTCCATGCTTGTATGGAGCTCAATCTTTTGTGCTTTGCAAATAAACCCTATGGAGTTTTCTTTCTACTAATTAAGGCCTGTAATTCTATAGAAATAGTAAAATCTGTTTAAGCTTCTATATATCTCTCTAAATCCTGTGAAGATCTAGTAAGATCTTTCACTGCGATGCCATGTTCACTAGCTAAGAGCTAGCTATTCATTTCTTTTTTCTCTCTTTTGGGACAAATGAGATCTACTGATCATTTTGTTGTGTAAAGCTTGGATTTCTTTAGTAGAAGTATGCAATATCTCAAAAATATACTTAGAATTTCATTTAAATTTCTTTGATGGGTCTATATTGATCGTTTCTTGCATGATCTTTCCTTTGTCCTGCGTCAACCTACAATATATTTATAGTAAAAGTCGTACGTTATTATATTCCATATATTTAAACTTTTAAATTTACATATATCTCTTGATCACATAAAAATCAAATAAATTAAAAGGAGAAAAAAAAAATGAGAAGCACAAATGTGTGGGAGTGTACAAACGGGGTGGTTATAACCACTTTGGTAGGTCGTTATAAAAAATCGCTAACTACCTAGGGCAGGGCAGTTAGCAGTTTTAGGAGTAGAAAAAAGCAGTTAATAAGCGTTAACCGTTTACCTTATATATAAAAATGTAAATATATATTATATATTTGGAAAAATTACACTTTAACCCTCTCAAGTTGGCAGCATTTTTCAATTCGACCCCAAAAGTTTCAATTTTTGCAATCTACCCCCCAAAGTTTCAATTTTTTGCAATTTGGCCATTCTGTCAATCAAAGCCATTTTGACTGATGGAACAGTGATTACGTGCCCCGCATGTGATCACTTTTGTAGCTTTCTTCCCCAAAATGCCCCCATCCTTGTTCTCTCTCTCTCTCTCTTGTACGATCCATCCTTGTTTTCTCTTATCTCTCTGTTCGATCATTTGGGAATTTTCATTACCGGGTCCACAAATTTGTGCAAATTTGATCCCAAAGATCCATGATTTCTCTGCCGCAGAGATACCTAGACCCTCCTTCAGTTTCACTAATACAGAGTAGATGACCAAACCCATTACAGTGAATCAACCCATGCAATAGGTGGGTTTGAAGATCAAAAACACCATCATCGAGACTTATTCCACCCATCATCGACTGGAATTATCATATGATACTTTCGTTTCGACACAAAATGATTTCTCCAACCTACATCAAAAAATTCAGAACAAAGCCTACTCAGTGATTTGGTGAACTGAGGCTCTGTTGCAGGTGTACAAGGCTAGTGGGGGCATTTTGGGGAAGAAAGCTACAAAAGTGATCACGTGCGACACACATGACTGTTCCGTCAGTCAAAACGGCTTTGACTGTCGGAATGACCGAATTGTAAAAAATTGAAACTTTGAGGGGTGGATTGCAAAAATTGAAACTTTAGGGATCGAATTGAAAAATGCTGCCAACTTTGGGAGGATAAAGTGTAATTTTCCCTATATATTTTATATTAAAAATATAACATTAGAACGATGCCGATGTCATTTTAAATACAAGTTAGGGACAGAGTTTCATCATATTCATTGTTTTTAGGAACACTTTGACCAAAAAACTATTTAAAATAAGCTCAAAAAATAGGCACAAAAATGCCCAAAACATCTCAAAAAGCCCAAAAGTCTATATATATATATATATTAAAAAAAAAAAGTTATAAAACCGCTGGTTATAAAATAGCCGCTAACCGTCTAAGCGGAGCTTTTGCGGTTATTAAAATTCAATAACCGTCTTAAATGGTTGCGGTTAGTAGTTTTAGCCAATAACCACTAACTACAACTGCTTGTACACCCAAATGTGGAGTGATACGAAGACTTGTAGACTTGTAGCTAGTAAACACTTGGTCATAGATGATAGGTGTGTCTCACCAACTTCACAAGGTAGACAATTTTGTGAAAGGTGCGCCTCACCAGCTTCACGTGATAGACAATTTTGTGATAGGTCCGTTTTCGTAATCAATTGCTGGGCCTCGGTGGACCTGCAAAGGCCCATTTAATTAAACCTTGACAGCCACCCCAACTTTAAACCTTTAATGTCCAATGGGAAGAGGGACACATGTGGTCGGCCCAGATGTAAGCCAACTGGATATTGGAAGTGGTGCAGATTCGTCCATAATTAAGAAGTGAATTATGGTAAAATCCAAAATAGGGCCAATAAATGTTTTGCGGTCCAAGTTTGGATGAAGGCTTTATTTTGTCGCATGATAGTTTGGCTCTACTTTTTCAAAATCAATTATGAATAGAAATAATTGTTTGTCAATTTGTTTTAATTATGAAAAGGAAGTATTCTTGTTTGTTAAATGATTAATTGTAGTGTGTGTTTTTAATTTAAAACAATAGCTTAGAAAAATAAAAAGGCC
Source organism: Corylus avellana (assembly GCF_901000735.1). Taxonomy (NCBI): domain Eukaryota; kingdom Viridiplantae; phylum Streptophyta; class Magnoliopsida; order Fagales; family Betulaceae; genus Corylus; species Corylus avellana. The sequence goes on from NC_081545.1 coordinate 35,575,940, forward strand.
TGAGCCCATCTAAATTTGATTGGGCTGAAACAAATCAATCTAGCCTGGCCCTAGGGGCCGAAAACTCTTGTCGGAGGCTTAAAACTTGTGGAGCTATATGCCACCTGTCTCATGGTAGGAAAAATAATAAATATCATCGTTGGGTGTCAATTTAATCTCTACATTTTCAATTTAAACAATTTACTATATACACATTAGATATATGATAAATCAAACTCCCTGCTAAAAATTATCCTTTAAATCTAATTTAGTTAGATGTTAAATAATATGTTTACCCTTTACTATTTGAGTTACAAAATAGTCATTTTTGTTTAATATGAATGCTTTTTTTTTTTCTTTTTTTTTTCTAATTAATGACGAAAAAAAGGTTACAAGGAGGAGAATAATATACAATATGCATGCTTCAATATGCCAATATATTAGCATATTGAAATATTACACATACTATCTCTAAAAATAATAATAAAAGAAAAAGAAATCCGCATACTAAAAAAGAATGGTTCTTTTGTAATTCGGGTAGATAACAAACAACACAAGTATTTCGATTTATTAAAGCATATTTATGTCAGATTGCTTTTGTTTTTCGATCAATTAAAAAAGAAAAAAAGAAAAAGAAAGATTGATCAAAAGTGAAGGATAAGAAAGAGAGCTCTTTCAACGGTTGATGCTTTCAGCTGGTCAATATATTCATCTTGGAGTTATTAATATAGTTGACTTTTTAAAATTCCTTTTTGGAACAATGGGATGGTAATTAAATCTCTAAAGCTTCCCGACCAAGTAAGGATGTATAGATAATAGAATGTGATTCAACAAATTTAATATATTATAGCGGCTGTTGGGAAAATATCGATAAATCTCTTGTATTAATTATTATTATTATTATTTTTTTTTTCAATTTACCGAAAATAAAAACCTCAAGAAGCATGGTAGAGTGGAAAATGAATTCCTTTCCTTTTATTAATTTAAGATTTAATCTCTTAATAAAAATGGAATTTAAACCCAATTCCGGTGAGTTTTATTAATATATTTTGAGAGTATTGTTTGTTTTTTAGTTTGAAAAAATATTTTGCTGTGACATTTAAATAATATTTTATATTGAATTGTTTGTTAATATCTTTAACTTGAAAACAGAAAACAAAATAGACCAAACTGTTCTCACTTTAAATTACAAATAAGTTTATCTTATTGTCATAAATTGTGAGAGTCTCTCCCATGCATAGACTCTTCTATATAGAAATTTGAACACGTTTTGAATTATTCGTCCACCCACCCAAGCAAGTGGTCCAAAGATCATAATTCTCTCACAAATTGAGAAGTCAATGGAATAAATGAAGCAGCTCTTTCGCCCGTATTTCCCCGTATTGGTTGTTGAGGTAGTTTTGACGGTTTTATATATCATCCTCTAGAACGTTGAAGTCGGTCATTTGTTATTGTTTTGTCCATAATCTGAAGACCTTTTTAGCTTCTTCTGCGTTAATTCCTTTTGGAAGACACTTTCGGGTTTCCCATTTGGCGTGGGGTCAAGCCCATGTTTTTTGGGTTTAAGACTTTAAGTGGCAACTGAAGAAAAAACACAAGAAAAGAGAGAAACCTGTTGCGTATACACACACGTCATAAAACACTACTTTATATTCTTTGGCGTGAAACCAAGAGACATAAATAGTTTTTTTTTTTTTTTTTTTAATTTAACCACGTCTTTTAACAGTTTCAAATAGAGCAAGCGTCTAGATTCATAATTTTGGTATGAGAAAAATAATTCCTTCCATTGTTTTTTTTGGATAAATAATTCCTCCCATTGTTGACAAGGTACGTACTATGCAGATGTCAAGGTTTGTACTTTTGGGAAGACCAATGTCTCACCCCGAAATTTCTGTTGACCCGTCTCAGAAGTTAGATGGTCAACTCACGACACGCGGCATCATATTCATATATATACTAACATGCCTGTCTCACGAGGAAACAGGTTCCGTTTCAAATCCTCAATACAGTTTTTGTTGTGCACAGGCTTCCATTAGAGCATGAACAACAATCGCACACAATACGAACGTGTGTTCAATCACTTTGACGACAACGGAGATGGGAAGATATCACCCTCTGAGCTGCAGCAATGCGTTGAGGCAATAGGCGGGGAGATTTCGCCGGCAGAGGCAGAGGCGGTGGTGGAGTTGGTCGACTCGGACGGGGACGGCTTGCTGGGGTTGGAGGACTTCGTGAGGTTTTTGGAAGGAGGGGAAGAGGAAGAGAAGGTGAATGATTTGAGGGAGGCGTTTAAGATGTATGAGATGGATGGGTGTGGGTGTATAACACCCAAGAGTCTTAAGAGGATGCTTAGTAGATTGGGTGAGTCCAAGAGTATTGACGAGTGTACGACCATGATTGCTCAATTTGATCTCAATGGTGATGGGGTCCTCAACTTTGATGAGTTTCGGACCATGATGTTGTGATGCCTTCGATTCACTTTGTTGTTCATTGATTATTTGTTGGTTATTGTTATATTTTCTTTGAATTTCCCGCCATATGATTAGTTTTTTTTTTTTTTTTCGTAGAGTAGTAGAAGATATCTTAGAAATTGAGTTGGACATATGTAAAAATTATATTCATTTTGGACACACGCCAGTTTAATAAATTTGATGGTTGGAGAAAGGCTTTTTCTTCTTCTTTTTTTTTTTTTTTCATTTACTCTTCGATCTTGTGGCAAAGAAGGCTAGTTTCGGCCAAGTTTATGTGTATATATGTTGACGACTGACGAGATAGTTTCTCACGAACCATGACAATTCCAGCCATTCAAAGAAAAATTAGGTTGCCCTCTTAGTCCGGCCAGTTTCATATATTATATATATGAAGCTGGGTGGAGCTCAAACTTGATTATACCTGTGCTTCTACATATATATATATGCTGAAGCATGTCTGGTTTCAGGCGGAGCTGGAAGTTCTCTTTGGCGGATAGGTTTAAAGGCTGATTTTGGTTTATTGCAATAGCCAACGCAGCCCTTGCTTCGAATTGAAGTAGCATGACAACATTTAAAAAAAAAAAAAAATCCGTTTTTGTTTCAAGTTGTGCTCCTTAATTTCAGGATCCCAACGACCTTAATTATCCAAAAGGCCAAAAGCCTTAGAATATTAAAATAATTTAAACAGCACTAGAAGTCTAGAAGTAGAACAAAACGCCGAAAACTAGTTTTTAATTTGTTTGGAATCCATTTGACTATTCACAGGCTGTTTACTGATGAATTCACTAAAGGCTTGGAAGAGCTTTCACACTACACGTTAACACATCCTCTGTTTCTGGTAATTCTTACAATTTCAATTTCAAGCTCCAGGAGTCCTGTTACACATAAGAATAGAATATTATGTCAACTTAATGCTGAAAAAGCTAAAAATATGAGTTAATTAAAAGGAAATTCTCCTTGCTAGCTGTCCAATGTGTTTCGGATCGATGAGATGACTAGAAGAAAGGAATCACAGGTTAGGCCTATGTCAATGGATCTTTTAGAGCACTCCTTACAGCCTCACCAAACCCATTTTTTGGTTATTTTGGTGAGGCAATTTAATAAAAGTGGCTTAAATCTCCACTTTTTAGACTCACTTCTTTAACAAAACAAAAAAATAGTAAAGTGAACAATACTCACAAAATATAAAAAACACTACTATTCACTCACCCATTGATTAAACAACTCATTTCTCTCCCTTCCTTTTTGCCTTTCGTTTCTCTCTTCTTTTTCTCTTTTTCTTTTCCTTTTCTCTGCAGCCTCTCTCACTTCTCTTTTTCTTCTCTCAGCATTTGGCGTCATTTCTGAGCCCCATTTCTCTCCAGCATTTCATCCCTTCATCAGTTTGAGTGTCGCCATTTTTGACCGTTAGAAAAATTACAAAAATTTTAAAATATTCTGGTTAGAATAAGACAAATGTACTTAAAATAGGCTATTGGGAAAATACAAACATTCAAAAATATAAAAGTTAGAGAAAGAATAAACAAATATTTGAAAAATGATATCTAAATGAAATAGTAAAAATAGATTGTTAAAATAGTGAGTTTGTTGTAAATGCTCTAAAAAGGTGAATTGTTAAAATAACCAAAAGTGTACTTTTAGTTATTTTGGTGAATAAAATTTGGTGAGACTTCTAGGAATGCTTGTTTGTTCAATTGCCTAACTTTTTGGGTTGGAGAATTTATCACAGTTTTTCATTCTAAATCCACGAATCAAAGAATAAAGTGTTTATGGGAATTTTCCATTTTTGCTTTGGGTGCTTTTATCATTATATTAAAAATGGCATTTGTTACCCAGTTGAAGGATAATAAAGGGATAAGATGAGTGAACTTCTCATTGATATAAACCTTTGTTCTAGAAAGCGTTGTCAAGTTTAATTAGCAAGAGTACGTTATCTTCTTCTTCTTCTTCTTCTCCTTGTTTTTTATTTTATTTTTATTTTTCAATCAAATAAGAGATGCTCATTTTGGTGTCTAAAATTCGATTATAATGTAGAACTTATGTTATTTGAAAAATCCACTTATCATTGGCTTTATATGAACTTTTCTTGCAGGATGTTAAAGACGGGCTAGAACTTCAGTTTACGAACCAAAGACAAAGTTTTAAGAGAATTGTGGGCAAAGACATAAATCTCTTTTATTTTATTTTTTTTCTTTTGATCATTCCTCAAGAAAGAATTTTAAGAGGCGGAACAAAAACAAAACTAAAATATGACTATGAACATGCAGAGTAATATTGTTACAATTAATATGCATGGAAGACTTGGCATCGTCGATAGAAGACATGATGTTACTAGATAATTGATCCATCCAATGTCTTTAGGAAAAGCAATAAGTGTTGTTTTCTTTGGAGCATGCATTTTCTCACTCATATTAAGGGGAAAATTGACCTTGTGCCATAGGCTAGCTACTACGAGCTTAGACAACCTTCTTTTTGTTAGTGACACACTGATATTTCTTTGTTTGGGCAAATGTTATTCTATTTGAAGATAATTGTGCCTAAATATTCAAACATATTTTGTTTTGTTTTTACTTTCTTTTTTTGAATTTTTTTGTCAAAGAAACAATTTTAGAAAGCAAAAACTGAGCAGAAAGCTACAAATCCAACATATGGCTGTGAACATAGGAGATAGCGTTGGAATTGATATCAATTCCTTGGTGTCTTCAATAGAAGATATGATGCCCCGTGATTTACTCATATCGTCTAAATGTTGCATCTTCAAAACCCCTTCCATTCTCTATCGGCATAATGAAAAAGCTTATATTCCGGATGCATTTTCTATTGGACCTCTCCATCATGGCAGTCCAAACTTAGAAGCCATAGAAAAAATAAAAGCCAAGTATTTGCAAGGACTTATCTCTCGCTTGAACTCTCCGGAATTGCTAAGAACCCTCATCAAGTCCATCATGGAAGTGGAGAAAGATGCTCGTGAGTGTTATGCAGAAGCAATTGATTACAACCTAGAACAACTTGTGAAAATTTTGGTTATTGATGGTTACTTTATTATTGAGTTGTTCTGCAAGAAAATTTATTGGCGCCTTACAGAAGAACGTGACCCCATTTTCAGCAGGTCCTGTATGCTACAATTTCTGTACCATGACTTGATATTGCTAGAAAACCTAATACCTTGGATGGTACTTGAGCGTTTGTTCAACTTGACAATGGATTCTTATGACGAAAATCCCCTAATTCTACTTGCCGTGAATTTCTTCCGTACCATCCATTTCTCAAAAAGACTGCGTCCTCGTGATCAGGTTATCAATATCAAAGGCATCGAGCATCTTGTTGATTTGTTCAGGAAACTTTCAACTATATCAAGCACTGATCCCCGGCCGGATCAGTTTATCAAAATCGAATGCATCAAGCGTTTTGTTGATTTGTTCGGGAAATTGACAACTTCATCAAGTACTCTGTTTCGAAAATTGTCAACTTTATTAAGTGCTATGTTCGGGATATCAAGTATTGAAGAAGAGAGAGAGAGACGACGAGAATGGGAATTATTGCCTTCTGCTACGAGCCTTGCGGAGGCTGGAATCAAATTTAAAAAGGGTACGTCTAAAACCGTATTGGAAGTAAAATTTAATGATGGCATTCTTGAAATTCCTTCATTTGAAATTCATGAGATAACAGAAACCGTCTTTCGAAATCTCATTAGCTATGAACAATGTCTCCCCAACTCTGATGATAGGATTACTTCCTATGCCATACTCCTAGACAGCCTCATTAATACTGCCAAGGACATAGATATTTTGTACGAGAGTGAGATAATTGATAACTGGTTGAATCCTGAGGATGCGGCCCAGCTCTTCAACAAGCTTTACCTTGACACTTGTGTGGCCTACCATTACAATGATCTTTGCACGCAAGTGAATAGTTATTGCCGACGCAGGTGGCCTAGATGGCGTGCAGTGCTTGCGCACAACTATTTCAACACTCCATGGGCTTTTATTTCGACATTAGCAGCATTTATCCTATTGTTGCTGACGTTGTTACAAACTGTGTACACCATGAAAAATTAGTACGTACGTATTACATCCTTGTAAAACCTGTTGTATAATAGTCTCTCGACTCTTTAATGTCGTTTCCAATGTCAATCATGCTTTGGTGTACGTGTTCTAATGTTGGGTCAGACGAGTTGATTGTGGATTGTGTATACCAAATCAACGTGAATAAATTGCATGTATGTGAATAATTTAATGCTACCTATTTTTAGCCTTTATTTGGTTCCATTTGAAGTAATACTACTGTCTATTTTCTTAACAAAGTCAGATTAATTTTTTCTTTCAAAAGAACGAAAATAATGATCTACACATTCTTCTCACTACTCTTATTAATGGCAAAACAAATCCTGTGCCACGGGTTATCATTAACTTAGAATATCTTCTTTTTGCTGTTAGTGTTCGGCTAATACTCTTTTTTGAATGAATGTTATGCTCGTAAGTGCAAGGGTAATTTTTATTTCTCTGCTCTATTTGAAGAGAATTGTGCCTAAATATTTCAATGTGTTTTGTTTTTACTTTTTTTTTTTTTTTTTTGAAATTTTTTGTCACTCTGGAAGAAACAGCTTTAGGAGGCACAAATTGAGCAGAAAATAGATCCAACATATGGCTGTGAAAGAAGAAGGTAGTATTAGAATTGATATCAGCCGCCTGGAGTCTTCAATAAAAGATATGATGCCCCCTCATTCCCTCGTGCCATCCAAGTGTTGCATCTTCAAAACCTCTGCCATTCTCAAAAGGCATAATGAAGAAGTGTATATCCCCAATGCATTTTTTATTGGGCCTCTCCATCATGATGACCCAAACTTGAAAGCCACAGAAAAAATAAAAGCCTAGTATTTGCAAGGCTGCTTTATCTCTCGATCAGACCGTCCAGATGAAATGCTAAGAACTCTCATTAGTTCCATCACGAAGGTGGAGAAAACGGCTTGTGAGTGTTATGCTGAACAATCGATCATTTTAGCCCAGAAGAATTTCTGATAATATTGGTAATTGATGGTTGCTTTATTATTGAGCTATTCTGCAGGTACTCTTTTCCGGAACTTCAAGAAGAAAATGACCCTATTTTTAGCATCTGTAGTGTGGTTGCAGTTCTAGGCCATGACTTGATTTTGCTAGAGAACCAAGTACCTTGGATGGTACTTGAGCATTTGTTTAGCTTGATCGGGGGTCCTAGAAGCAATATGGACCTCGGCCTAAGTGAACTAGCCTATAACTTCGTTTTTTCCATTTTCCCATTCCAGCCAACTTTTAGACATGATCATCTTAGAGACATCAAACATATTCCTGAACTGTTTAGAAAATTGTTCATTTCAATTGAAATAGAAAAAGAAAAGATGTCGATGTTGGGATGAGAACTCGTACCCTCTGCTACGCGTCTGGAGGCCGGAATCAAATTCAGAAAGAGTACATGCAACAATATGTTTGACATAAAATTCAGAAATGGTGTCCTTGAAATTCCTCAAATAATGATTGATGAGGGCACATAAACATTTTTTAGAAATCTCATAAGTTTTGAGCAATGCTACCCCAACATTTATGGTATGATCACTTCCTATGCCATACTACTGGACAACCTCATTAACACTAAAAAAGACGTCGAGATACTCTGAAAAAAAGATCCTTCGTAACTGGTTGAATCCAGAGGATGCGGTCCAATTGTTCAACAAGCTTTACCTCGACACTCAAGTCAAGACATACTATTACGGAAATCTTTGCAAGCAAGCGAATGAACATCGTGAAAAGAGATGGCCTAGCTAGATGGCGTGCAGTACTTGTGCGCAATTATTTCAACACTACTCCATGAGCTTTTCTTTCCACGTTGGCTGCATTTATCCTTTTGATCCTTAACCTTTTACAAACGTTGTACGCCATGAAAAACTAGTATTACACCCTTGTAAAACTTGTTGTATATATGATAATGATTGGTCTCTCTAATGTCCTTTCCTATGTCAACTATGAAAAGAAAGGGCAATTGTTTTTGCTTTAGTGCATGTCTTAAGGGGAAACTTCACTAAAAACTCCTGAACCTTCACCCGTTTTGAAATACCCTCATAAATTTCGAAATCTCTCACTTTAGTCCCATAAACTTTCAATTGCTCTCAATTTGAACCCCTCCGTCTAAATTAATCTTTAACCTCAAACGGAAAACGAAAAACGTGACCTGCACATGACTTTTTTCGCCTGAACTACCCATTATACCCTCATACTAAGCTAAATGTCCAGACTACCCTCTTCCAAACCTACAACACCCACCCAGCCCAAAACGACGTCGTTTTGGGCATTAATTTTGTTTTTTTCAAAAAAATAAAAATAAAAAGAAAAAGCAAAATATTATTAAAAAAGAAGAAAATCAGGGTGGTTGGAGCCACCCCTATGGCCGGTCTGGGGGTGGAGGAACCACCCCATGGCCAAGGGGGCGGCCGGCCGAAACCACCTCCGGGCCCTTGGGGGTGGCCCGGCCACCCCCAAAAGCCCAAACCCATTCCCTGTTTGCAAATTTTTTTGGCCTTTTGGGGGTGGCCGGACCACCCCCTTGGCCATGGGGTGGTTCCTTCACCCCGGACCGGCTATGGGGTTAAAATATTCTCAATATGGTTCTTATTTCAAGATTTCAACCCAAGTTTAGACAATAATTATTTGTAATATAAAGAATAAGAATTATTTTATTGGACTGATATGTGGCGATACGCCTTGATCATCAGCTCACCCGTTGAGAAACATAAATATAGGTTTGTATTTACGTTTGACGCAAGAAGTTTGACAAAAGGGAATTTAAACCCAAAAAAAAAAAAAAAAAATCAAACAAAGATAACATGGTTCTGAGTCACCAACTAAACATCACCCGAAAATGATTGCTGTAATTGAAGTAAATTTCAAGCACCATGACTCGTGTTACACATGGGCACAAACTGGCTCAAGCTTTATGGCACCATTTACAAGCACATTCATTTCACACAACTTTGGTCAACTTAAAGAATGGAATGTTGGATGGTCTGTGCATGAAGTAACTTTATCTCGTAAAAGCTAATTAAAAAGAGTTTAAAGTAAATTCTCTTTGCTGTCTAATGGTTACAAACTATATGACCAGAAGAAACGAATCAGGGGTTAGGTTAGGCATACGTCAAAGGATTAGAATCTCCTATAATTGAGAATCGCATGCAATTGTTTGTTCTTTGTAATCAGGTAAGTAATTGTGAGAAGCCTTCAATAAAGTTTACATCTTCAAGGTCTCTTACGCAAATAACCCTTGAAATCTGGATAGATATATATGAGAATTGTAGGAGGTGATAATCATCCTACTTCAATTGCCATTTGGATTTTATGATTTATTGGCTTTCATTTTAAATCCATGAAGCAAATAATAAAGTGCTATGTGAATTTGCCCTTTTGCTTTGGGTGCTTTTTAGCATTTATATAAACAGTGGCATTTGTTACCCGTGTGAAGGACAAGAAAGGGATAAGATGAGTGAACTACTTCTCTTGGAAGCGTTGCGATGCTCAGTAAGCCTAAGAGGTATTCTTTTTTTCTTTTTCTATTTTTTTTTTCTTAAAATGAAGTAAGAGTTGCTCATTTTAGTGTCTAAAACTCGATTATAATTTCATTTAAATTTCGTTTATTGGCGTTTGAACTTGTCTTGCACGCAGGGTGTTGAAGACGGGCTAGAAGAGAAATTTTAAGAGGGGGTGGAGCCTAGTGAGTAGTTTTTGTTAAGGATATAAATCCTTTTGATTAATGCGGATTTGATTTGTGATTATTGTTGATTTGATTTGTTATTAAATACCCTTAATTCAAGGGATTTGTTTTGTATTTGAAATTATGTTAAAGCTCTATAAATAGAACTATGTACTCAAATCATACATCAAGAAAATATGTAGCTTATAACGTTTTAGTGTGTGGATGTAGGCTATATGCCGAACCACCTTAATTTCTGTGTCTTTCTCTCTTTCCTTTATTCCATATTATTCTGCTTTATATTTATTATATTATGTGTTTCTATAGTTTTGAAGAGAATTGTGTTTCCTTTCTTCTTCTTTTTTCTTTTGATCACTCATGAAGAAAGAATTTTAAAATATGGCTAGGAATGTTACTACTCCTGTTGAAGGCTTTCCACCTTCACTAGAAGACATGATATCCCATGATTTATCCATGTCCCCCAATTGTTGCATCTTTAAAACCCCTGTCATACTCTTAAGGCATAGTGAAAAAGCTTTTATTCCTAATGCATTTTCTATTGACCCTTTCTACCATGGCAATCCAAACTTGAAAGCCACAAAAAAAAAAAATTAAAGGCAAGTATTTGCCAGGACTTGTATGTTAATCGCCCTGTCCAGAGACAAGACTAAGAGATCTCATCAATTCCATCAAGGCCGTGGAAAGAGAGGCTCGTGAGTGTTATGCCGGACTAATTTATTGTAGCCCAGATGAGTTTGTGAACATTTTGGTAATGGATGGTTGCTTCATCATTGAGCTGTACCGCAAGCATGATTACAAACAACTTAGGGAAGTAGATGACCATGTTTTCACCATGGCTTGTATGCTCCAATTTCTATACCATGACTTGATTTTACTCGAAAATCAAGTGCCTTGGATGTTGCTGGAGGGCTTGTTTAACATGACCAGCGACCCTACTAGTCTACTAGAGAAAACAAGTCTCTAACGCAACTTGCCATAGAATTCTTTGCTAACATTTTCTCATCCACCGATCCTGTTATAGTTCCCCATATCCAAGACACCAAGCATATTCTTGACCTATTCAGAAAATGGTTGGTTTTTTTAACAGAAGGACAGGAAGAAAGCAGAGAAGGATGGCAATCCATGCCTTCTGAGACAAGCCTTGTAGAGGCTGGAATCAAATTCAGAAGGGGTTCGTCCAGAAGCATCTTGGACATCAAATTTATTGATGGTGTCTTGGAAATTCCTCCATTACTAATTCAAGAGACAACAGAAACTGTCTTTCGAAATCTCATCAGCTTTGAACAATGCTTCCCCATGCTCATACAGATACTCCTTGACAATCTCATCAACACTGCCAAGGACATGGACATGGTCTGCGAGAATGAAATCATTGACAATTGGTTGAATCCAGAGGATGCAGCACGCCCAATTCTTCAACAAGCTTTACCACAACGCTTATGTCAAGAAGTACTATTACCTAAGCCTTTGCGAGCAAGTGAGTGAATTCTGCCAACGCAGATGGCCTAGATGGCGTGCAATGCTTGTGCGCAATTATTTCAACACTCTATGGGCTATTCTTTCTACATTGGTAATTGTGCGCAATTATCTCACCTTCTTACAAACTTTCTACAGCATGAAAAATTAATATACATTAATGCCTTTATAAAAAGAAATGAAATTGTTGTTTTCTCTAGAGTATGCGTTTTCTTCTTGTTAGAAAGTTTTCAAAATTTAATGTATTTACATATTTATATGTTTTATTCATTGGGGAGTTAATAAGCCTTTAAAAGGAAAAAGTGAAAAAATAAATACCAACTCACCACGAGCTATTTAATACTTGGGTATATACACTTAGGCGTATGCATTAGAAGGGTTGTAGCCTATAAGGTTGGAGCAATGATATGCTGAACACCGGCATGCTTAAATAGTAAGCACACCGGTGATGTGGCACATGCCAGGTTTGCCAAGATTAATAAAAAAAAGAAAAAAAAGTCCAAAAGAAAAAAAAGTCCAAAATTCTGCGTCAAAAACACATTCCCCCATCCATTTGATTTCCCCCCAAAATTTTCCGCAAACCATTCTCCCTCCAAACCAACCATTTCTCCCCCACCGGCACCGTCGCCAGCGCTGTCATCTCCTCTCTCCACCGTACCGTTACTGCCGCACGCCGATGTTTAGCATATCATTACTCCAACCACCCATGCTATCCCTTCACCTTCGGCTCTCTCCCCAACACCATTACAGCTCTACTCTGTCTCCCCCACCTCACGCCTTTGGCTTCCGGCGAGGCCCATGCCGACGCCGACCTACTGCACCAGATAGGAGCCGCCGTCCACTATCCGGTGCTTCTCTCCCCACGACTCCTCTTGATTTTTTTATTTTTTTATTTTTTATTTTTTGCGTTTTTTCTATTGCTTGCTCAAATTGCTTAGATGATGGGATCTATTTAATCTGTATATTTTAAGATGGGCCCAAACCCGACGAACGCTCAGCAGCACCCAGCGCCACCACCAACGACCGGCACCACCCCCAACAACGACCCACCGTCCAAACCAGAAAAAGAGTTTTTTTTTTTTATTTCATCTGGTATTTCTCACAGACCTGCATTATTTTTATGTCCCGAGTTTTTTCGATGCTTCTTTGAAATTGAGGATGGGAAATGGGTCTAGAGTGAGAACTTGTTTTGTATTCGTTGGTAAGATGCTTGTTAAAGTGCCCGAGTGAGATACAGTTTTGTTTTAGTCATATATATTTTCTGTAAATTCTATTATTTGAATTAATTTTACTTATCTCTTGTTAATATTCGTTCAAGGAGAAATGTGAAATTTCAGGCAAAATGTTCACTGCTGACCTTCGTTTTGTTTGTAGTTGAGCAAAACCCAATCTTGTGATAGAGTTTTTTCGAAGTGTAATACCAGATGCCCACAAGTAGTAGTAACGTAATCTCAATTGACAATTTGCAACGTAACTGGCAGAACTGCAGTAACAGTTATAAATTTTCCAAGAAGAAATCAGAGTCCTACACGGAGTTCTAGTTGGAGTATGAATGCCATTCACTGCAGTGGTATTTAATTGAAATTAGTCTCCTTATTCTACGAGAAGTTGTGCAAGGGAGCCTTTGCAAATTGACCATTGATTCAATTATATTAGTAGTTTTATTATTTATTTCAATATGTGGATATTTATTTAAAGATGTGATACTCCAATTATCCATTATTATAAAATTTGCATTCTAAATAATTAGCTGCTAGTGAGGATATTCCCGCTCGTATAAAATTTCAAAGCTCGAATACGTTACTCAAAAAAAAAAAAAAAAAAAAAAATTGCTCCTTCATTTACAAACGGATCCACCAATTAGGAAATGCCCCCATTAATAGAAACAATCTTCGAGTCCAAGATATTGCAAATATGTGAAACTCAACTCTCCATTGGATGTAATACCAGTAAGCTAATTCCAGAAAAAGAAAAAGATAAAGGAAGCCAAATTTGGAGTCAATATAACACCATTTACAAATTAATTTCGCTTTAGGAGTCAATATAACACCATTTATTTCCCGTAAGACAGGAGAATTAAAAATCCAAGGAAACAAAATAGGCAAAGAAGCATAAAACCATCTTCTGGCCAACCGACTAGATGATGAAAAGTATAATTTCCATAGAGGCTAATTGCCTTCATCCCCTTAAATACCACTTCCAGAACAACAACCTACAAGATAAAATGAAATTAGTCAATAGATTATGCAATACCTGAGAATATTAACAAGAGATAAGTAAAATTAATTCAAATAATAGAATTTACAGAAAATATATACGACTAAAACAAAACTGTATCTCACTCAGGCATTTTAACAAGCATCTTACCAACGACTACAAAACAAGCTCTCACTTTAGACCCATTTCCCATCCTCAATTTCAAAGAAGCATCGAAAAAACTCAGGGACATAAAAATAATGCAGGTCCACGAGAAATACCAGATGAAATAAAATAAAATAAAATAAAAAAAAAAAACTCTTTTTCTGGTTTGGATGGTGGGCCGTCGTTGGGGGTGGTGCCGGTCGTTGGTCGTGGCGTTGGGTGCTGCTGAACACCGGCGTGCGGCAGTGGCGGTGGGGAGAGGAGATGATGGCGCCGGTGACGGTGCCAGTGGGGGGAGAAATGGTTGGTTTGGAGGGAGAATGGATTGGGGAAAATTTTGGGGGGAAATCAAATGGACGGGGAATGTGTTTTTGACGTAGGATTTTTATTTTTTATTTTTTATTTATTTTTTTTTTTTTTAATCATGGCAAATGTGGCATGTGCCACACTGCCACATCACCGGCGTGCTTAAGCAGTAAGCACGCCGGTGTTCAGCATATCATTACTTGGGTGAAGATAAAGAGCACGCCGGCGTGCCAAGCACGACGGCAAATTTTTTTTTATTGAAATATTAAAAAAAGATGTTTTTTGCCTAGTATGCTTAGCACGCCGGCGTGCGCTGAATCACGGCCCATCATTACTCATGGGGTTGAGCCACAAATGACGCAATCAAATTGTGACAGTTAAATTTCAAACATTTGTATGGTGAGATTATTTGATTAAATGAGATGTGATCAAACGATTATAATCAAACAATTAAACCGTGTGATCCAACAGATAAAATTAAATGAGACTTGGGAATAATTGTGATTGGATTGTTCAAATTAAAATAGAGAGAGATATGGAAAAAGTTATAGTTTCGCCGTGACTGATTGCGTTAATTTGGAAGTTGCATACACAATGATTTACGCATACATACATTTTTGAAGACTTCAATTTGAAATTTCTATGCGAGTAGCTGTCATTTATCCATTTGATAACTTGCTTATTAATTTTCTCTCTCATTCATGGACCACATAAAATGTAAGGTCAAAATTAAGATTATTCCAAAACAATGGTCAACGGTCAGTTTTGTAACATTTTCTCGTATTTAATTTTTAAAAAAATGGTCAACAGGCATAACCCTCCAACTCACTAAAATACCCAGAAATTTCAGTGGAGATGGAATACTCGGTCGGCCGCCTCAAAGTCAGCCTCTTTGTTAAACCGCATGATCATAACCAAAAGTAACTTTTCTCTCTCTCTCTCTCTCTCTCTCTCTTATCCATGGACCACATAAAATGTAAGGTCAAAATTAAGATTATCCAAAACAAGATGGATGGCCAGAAATTTCAGTGGAGATGGAATAGGGATCATGGAATAGTAGCCCGCCCGTCAGCAGTCAGCCGCGACCAAAAGACAGCCTGTTTGTTAAACCGCGTGATCATAAGTTCATAACATATATTTAAGCATGCACGCAGTCCTCACAAGGACACAAAGCATCCACAGTTTCAACTTTCAAATAAGGTACGTATTTGTTATTGTGAGTAAAGTGGTAGTAACTTCTTTCTCTTTGTCTTGGTTCATTTCTAAGTAATCTTTTTAATTCCTAATTAATTTGAATGGAAGATATATCAGCCGAGTTGAAGGGAATGCACTGGATTTTTATTTAAATGAGCAGTCTAAATTAGAGATATTGATACCTTAAGTATTGCTAGGCACCTTCTTTGTTTTTTTTTTTTTACTTGAACGTGTGGCTTCGATCTCTCTAATTATGTGTTGTTGTAATCTGGATCATTCATTCAAAATGAACGGTCTAGATTATATGTATTATGCTATAGATATAGCATGGGATCCTGATTGATAGACACTGATATTGTTGTAAAGCTTATTAAATTATTGTTTTTTATTAATTTTTTGTTTTTGTTTTGTTAGATTTTTGTTGGTTGTTTTTTATTTTAAGATTTAAAAAAAAAAAAAAAAAAAAATTATGATTGGTATTCTTTTCATTGGGAGGGCATTGACATTTTTTTTTTTGCAATTTATAGGAGATATTGATACAATTTAGAGTTTGAGAAAAAGATTGATAATGAAGTAGTAGTTTGAGTTGTAGTACTATGTGTTCTTTAATACTCTTTTTTCAGCTTAATACTCTTTTTTGTATGAATCTTATGCTCATAAGCGCATGGATAATATTTTTTTTTTCTATGCTATATTTGAAGAGAATTGAGCCTAAAAATTCAAATCTCTTTTCTTCTTCTTTTTTTACTAATTTATTTTATTTTATTTTTTACATTTTTTGTCACTCCAAAAGAAACAACTTTAGGATGGCAAAAAATAACAGAAAAAAAAATTCAACGCATGGCTATGAACAAAGGAGATAATGTTATAATTGACATCGATCGCTTGGTGTCTTCAATAGAAGATATGATGCCCCATGATTTGCTCACACGGCCTAAGTGTTGTATCTTCAAAACCCAAGCCATTCTCTACAGGAATAATGAAAAAGCTTTTGTCCCCAATGCCTTTTCTATTGGGCCTCTACATCATGGCAGTCTAAACTTGAAAGCCACAGAAAAAATTAAAGTTGAGTATTTACAAAGCCTTGTCTCTCGGTCACTATTTCCGGATACAATGCTAATAACTCTCATCACTTCCATCATAGAGGTGGAGGAAGAGGCACGTGAGTGTTATGCTGAAGCAATTGATTACAGCCCAGAAGAACTTGTGAAAATTTTGGTAGTTGATGGTTGCTTTCTTATTGAGTTCTTCCTCAGGCACGCTTATGAGGAGCTTAGAAAAGAAGACGACCCTATTTCCACCATGTCATGTATGAGCAAATTTCTAGGTCATGACCTGATATTGCTAGAAAACCAGGTACCTTGGATGGTACTTGAGATTTTGTTCGACTTGACAAAGGATTCTAATCATGACATGCCCCTATGTCTACTTGTCGCATATTTCTTTCATTACCACTTTTTATCCTATAGAATATTGCCTCCCCCGCAGGTTCAAATTACTAATCTCAAAGGCATCAAACATTTTGTTGATCTATTCAGAAAATTGTCGACTCTATCAAGTGTGGAAGAAAAGAAAGAAAGAATGCAGGGGTGGGAACTCTTGCCTTCTGCTACGAGTCTACTGAAGTCTGGAATCAAATTCAAAAGGGGTACGTCTGAAAGCATATTGGACATAAAATTTATTGATGGCGTTCTAGAAATTCCTCCAATAGTAATTCACGACTTAACAGAAACTGCCTTTCGAAATCTCATCAGCTATGAACAATGTCACCCCAAATGTGAAGCTAGGGTCACTTCCTATGCCATGCTCTTGTTGTAATGTTACAAATATTGATTTTATTTACCTATTAATTTTTGACCATTCAACATAAAATATATTCATGAGTTTTGACCGTTGGGTAATAAAACCTTTTACAAGTTTTTAACTATTGGTTTTAATTCCTTTACCCGTTGGTTTTCTTTTGTTAAAAGCATTTGTCTTCAATATTTACAATTCTTTTAGCTGTTGGCTTTAATTCTTTACCATTGGTTTTCTTAGATTATAACCCATTTGTCTTCAAGCCTTTTTGACCGTTTGATGATTTGTTGACCGTTTATCTTAAATATGTTGACCGTTGGTTTTATACATTAATCTCATGACCGTTTGTTCTTTAATAAATAGATTGCATAATAATGTGTTTTAAAAGAAAAAAGTTTCCCCATGTCTATATAAGCAAGTCTTCATTTGACAAAAAATAGATCATCAAAAAAAAATATTACTTTTAGTGAGATTTCATTTTCATGCTCCAGAATTTTTTCTTTGTTACCAAAGAGAAAAATTAGAGTTATTTGCTACTCAATTTTTCATCCTCTTCAACTTGAGAAAGGGTTGTTCATTTGATCTTCGTTACTTGAAAGTGCGTTCTTAACGAAGGTAGACGCTATAGTCTAATCCTGGGAGGTTGCGTGTCAAGAGATCCGATCGCACCGAGTTATACACTCCGGGAGGCACGAAATCAACCTTTAAGGACAACGCTCTTGCGTGATTCTATAGCTTTGTGAGATTTTTCCTTGCTCTATTTTTTTTATTTATTGTATTATATTTATCTTATTGTTAATTGTTTGGATTAATATTATTTAGCATCAATAAGAATTTTTGCACCATCCATTTAATTTTACAACAATCTTAAAGGTTGATTATGGATGCACAAATTCTTGCTGCTGCTAAAGTTCTTCCAGATGTTACAAAAATTGAATCTTTTGATGGAAATAATTTTAAACGTTGGCAACAAAAGGTTCTTGCAGTTTTAGATTTTACAAAAATTTCTAGTGTTCTAACTGAGCCTAGACCGGATGAGGAATCTGAAGAACAATCCAAAGAATTAAGAGATTGGGAAATGGCTAATACATTATGTGTGAATACTATATTAAATTCTTTATCTAATGAATTGTTTGATGTTTATTGCCATTTTACTATTGCTAGAGATTTATGGGATGAATTAGTTGGTAGATATGTGATTGAGGATGAGGGTACTAAGAAATTTGCTGCAAGCAATTTCTTACATTTTCAAATGACTGATGAAAAGAGTATTACTTCTCAAATTCATGAGTTTCATAACATAGTTGCTGAATTAACCAAAGAGGGTAATGGTCTACCCGAAAGTTTTATGACCCAGTGTCTTGTTGAAAAATTACCCGACTCTTGGAAGGAGTATAAACTCCATTTCAAACAAAAGAAGACTTTCATGAGTCTTCAACAAACCATAGTGCATATTAAAATAGAAGAAAGGAATAGGTCTTTGGAAAAGGTTAACAAAGCTAAGGAAATTATTTCCAAAGCTAATTTAGTAGAAGAGAGATCTATTAGGCCTCCACAACACTACAAGAAATTTGACCATAAGCCCAAAAGAAAACTTTGGAATGATAAGAAAAGATTCAACACATCTCATTCTCTAATACAAAAGAAAAAGGTCATTTGTTTTGCTTGTGGCAAATCAGGTCATTATGCAGCGGCATGTAAACAGAGGACCACCAACAACTACAAAGGATCAATATCAAAAAACAAGGTAAATGTGACGGAAGTGGAAGAGATCATTGCAGCTGTCGTATCTGAAGCTAACATGACCACGGAAGTAAAAGGATGGGTGATTGATTCCGCATCTACTAGGCACATTTGTGGAAATAAAGAAGACTTATCCTCCTACACACCAATAAAGGAAAATACTGAGCGGGTAATTGTTGGAGACAATAGATCTGTGCCTGTGGTAGGCAAAGGGAAAGCTCTCTTAAAGCTGACTTCGGGTAAAACCCTTTCACTCTCCGATGTTCTACATGTTCCTCATTTCCGACACAATCTTGTTTCGGTACACTTGCTTGGTAAGGCAGGACTTAAGGTTTTATTTGATGGTGGCATTGTTACATTAACTAAGCATGATGCATTTGTTGGTAAAGGCTATGAAGATCAAGGTCTTTTTGTATTAAATGTTGCTAATATTATTAATGAAAATTCATCTTCTTGTGCTTACTTGGTTGATTCTATTTATATTTGGCATGGTAGACTTGGACATGTAAATCTTGGGTACATCAAGAAAATGAAAGAAACTGGAATTATTAATTCACTAAGTAAAACCAATATGGATAAATGTGAAGTATGTGCTGAGACTAAAATCACTAAAAAACCTTGTAAATCTATTACAAGAGAAACTGAACTTCTTGGGTTAATACATAGTGATTTGGGTGATTTAAAGCACACAATGACTAGAGGTGGTAAAAAATATTATGTGATATTTGTTGATGATTACTCTAGATTTACTAAACTTTATTTATTAAGATCAAAAGATGAAGCCTTAGAAATGTTCATAAAATACAAAATTGAAATTGAAAATCAAAAGAATAAAAGGATTAAAAGACTAAGGACCGATAGGGGTGGTGAATATGAGTCTAATCCTTTTAAGGAATTTTGTGAACAAAATGGCATAATACATGAAGTTACACCTCCTTATTCACCGAATCTAATGGAGTAGCCGAAAGAAAGAATAGAACTTTGAAAGAAATGATGAATGCTATGCTTGTTAGTTCCGGGCTACCCACTAACATGTGGGGGGAAGCCATTCTTTTGGCTTGTCACATTCAAAATAAAGTGCCTCATAAGAAAACCGGTAAAACTCCTTACGAACTTTGGGAAGGTCGTAAGCCTAGTTTGAAATACCTCAAAGTGTGGGGGTGTTTGGCAAAGGTTATGCTACCCGAGCCTAAAAAGAGGAAACTTGGCTCTAGAACTTGTGATTGTGTTTTTATTGGTTATGCTTGCAATAGTTCATGTTATAGATTTCTTGTTATTAAGAGTGATGTTTTAGATTACAATACTATTATTGAATCTGAAAATGCTATTTTCTTTGAGAATGTGTTTCCTTTGAAAAATAAGGAAAAATTATTGCATGAACCTTCTTTTACTTCTAATGAAATTGTTGATGATGTGCAAGAATTGAGGAGGAGCAAGCGAGCTAGAACGGAAAGGAATTTCGGTAATGATTTTATTACTTATATTGTTGATGATGATCCGATATGTTATAATGAAGCAATCAAATCTATTGATACACATTTTTGGTTAGAAGCTATTAATAATGAATTAGATTCAATTATGTCTAACCATACATGGGAACTTGTTGAGTTACCTCCTAAGACCAAACCAATTGGTTGTAAGTGGGTGTTCAAGAAGAAACTCAAACCAGATGGTACAATAGATAAATACAAGGCACGCTTGGTGGCTAAAGGCTACAAGCAAAAACAAAATATTGATTATTTTGACACTTATTCTCCGGTTACTAGAATTGCATCTATTAGAATATTGTTTGCTATTGCTTCTATTTATAAACTTGTGGTACATCAAATGGATGTCAAGACTGCCTTTTTAAATGGTGATTTAGAAGAAGAAATTTATATGGAACAACCCGAGGGACTTGTAATCCCCGGTCAAGAACACAAAGTTTGTAAATTGGTGAAATCTTTGTATGGATTAAAACAAGCTCCTAAACAATGGCATGAAAAATTTGACAAAGTGATGTTGTCTAATGCTTATTCTATTAATGGTGGAGATAAATGCATTTATAGCAAGTTTAGTAATAATGAAGGTGTCATTATTTGTTTATATGTTGATGATTTGCTTATTTTTGGAACCAACATGAATGTTGTGCATGAAGCTAAAAGATTTCTTTCATCTAATTTTGATATGAAAGACATGGGTGAAGCTAATGTTATATTGGGCATTAAAGTTCTTAGAGATAATAATTGTATTACTTTATCCCAGTCACATTATGTTGAAAAGATGCTAAAAAGATTTGAGCACTTTGATTATTCACCTATGTCTACACCATATGATTCTAAAATACATTTGGTTAAGAATCATGGTGATAGTGTTTCACAAGAGAAATATGCACAAATCATTGGTAGTTTAATGTTCTTGACAAGCTGTACACGCCCTGATATTGTTGCATATGCTGTCGGTAGATTGAGTAGATATACTCATAATCCTAGTATTGAGCATTGGGATGCAATCTCTAGATTGTTGAGATATTTAAAGGGCACAATTAATTATGGTTTGTCATATTATAGTTTTCCTACTATATTAGAAGGATATTGTGATGCTAACTGGATTTCTGATTCAAATGAACTAAAGCCTACCAGTGGCTATGTGTTCACATTAGCAGGAGGAGCTATATCTTGGAAGTCCTCCAAACAAACTTGCATAGCAAGATCCACAATGGAGGCAGAGTTAGTTGCCTTGGAGAAGGCTGGAACTGAAGCTGAATGGCTAAGGAGCCTTTTGATTGATTTGCCTTTATATGCTAACCCAGTTCCACCTGTTTGTATTCATTGTGATTGTCAGGCTGCCATAGCTCGAGCCAAGAGCAAGATCTATAATGGGAAAAGTCGACATATCCGATTAAGGCACAATATTGTGAGGCAGCTTATTGAGACCGGTGTAATATCCATGGATTTTGTGAGGTCAGAAAGGAATTTGGCAGATCCTTTGACCAAGCCACTAGCAAGAAAGCTGGTGAGTGAAACATCGAGGGGGATAGGATTGATACCCAAATGATGACACTATGATGGATACCCAACCTCTGTGATTGGAGATCCCATGAATGAGGTTTAATGGGAAACGAAGTCACAAGTGATCATGGTGTGGTACTGTCATTCTATGTTATTTCACTATCTTGTTGATAAGATTGTTGATGAGTCCATCCCTATGGTGTAAGACAGTACAAAGATGCAGGGTGATTAAGGATGAGTTTAAAACTCTTAATGGTTCCATAGTCCCTACCTGTTGGGATGGGGTGTTACTTGCACACACTCTTGATGGATACTACCTATGTGAGTGTGGAGGTGGTGCCGCTTCCTATGAGACTTGGGTAGGTCTTTAAAGCACTCATGAAACCCAGGGGCGCATGGCCTGTATAAAGCGCCAACTCGCAGAACAACCCAATTTTTTTTTTTTTATTTTAATTCTTATTTATTTATTAGTTTTCTTTTGGAGAAAGTTATGTGGGTGATAAGTTTGCTCACTTTATGAATTTGGTTAAAAGAGTCTAACTCTACCACAATTCATTAAGTTCTTACTTATTTATCCTAGTTGTGGTTAAAACTTTCGGGTACCACATCGATGCATGCTTTCAATCTCCTTCTACTCTAATATTTGTAACATGTGGGGGATTGTTATGATGTTACAAATATTGGTTTTATTTACCTATTAATTTTTTGACCATTGACATAAAATCTATTCATGAGTTTTGACCATTGGGCAATAAAACCTTTTTCAAGTTTTTTTTTTTAACTGCTGGTTTTAATTCTTTTACCGTTGGTTTTCTTAAATTAAAAGCCATTTGTCTTCAAGATTTACAAGCTCTTTTAGCTGCAGGTTTTACCATTGGTTTTCTTAAATTAAAAAACCATTTGTCTTTAATATATAAGCTTTCATGACCGTTTGATGATTTGTTGACCGTTTGTCTTAAATATGTTGACCGTTGATTTTTATGCATTGATCTCATGACCAATTGTTCTTTAATACATAGAGTGCATGATAATGAGTTTTAAAAGAAAAAAATTTCCCCCATGTCTATATATACAAGTGTTCAACTTTGACAAAAAATCATCAAAAAAAAAAAATATTACTTTTTAGTAAGATTTCATTTTCATGCTCCAGAATTTTTCTTTGTTACCGAAGAGAAAAATAGAGTTATTTGTTACTCAATTTTTCATCCTCTTCAATTTAAGAAAGGATTGTTCATTTGATCTTCGTTACTTGAAAGTGCGTTCTTAACGAAGGTAGACGCTATAGTCTAATCCTGGGAGGTTGCGTGTCAAGAGATCCGATCGCACCGAGTTATACACTCCGGGAGGCACAAAATCAACCTTTAAGGACAACGCTCTTGCGTGATTCTATAGCTTTGTGAGATTTTTCCTTGCTCTATTTTATTTATTTATTGTATTATATTTATCTTATTGTTAATTGTTTGGATTAATATTATTTAGCATCAATAAGAATTTTTGCACCATCCATTTAATTTTACAACAGCTCTTA
Source organism: Corylus avellana (assembly GCF_901000735.1). Lineage (NCBI taxonomy): Eukaryota > Viridiplantae > Streptophyta > Magnoliopsida > Fagales > Betulaceae > Corylus > Corylus avellana. The sequence goes on from NC_081545.1 coordinate 35,599,519, forward strand.
GACAACCTCATTATCACTACCAAGGACATGGATATTCTCATCGATAATCAGATAGTTGTCAATTGGTTGAATCATGAGGATGCGGCCCAGCTCTTCAACAAGCTTTACCATAACACTTATGTAAAGGACTACTATTACCAAAACATTTGCCATGAAGTAAATAGTTTTCGCCGATGCAGGTGGCCGAGATGGCGTGCGGTGCTTGTGCGCAATTATTTCAACACTCCATGGGCTGTTCTTTCCACAGTTGCCGCATTTATCCTTTTAATCCTCACTTTGTTACAAACAGTGTACAGCATAAAAAATTAGTATTACATTAGAACTTGTTGTGTAATTGGTCTCTCCAATGTAGATGAAAAGAAGGGGATGTGATACAAAATTAGTTTTACATTAGAACTTGTTGTGATACTTTCATTTTGACACAAAATTAAATGATTACTCCAACCTACATCAAAAAATTCAGAACAAACCCTACTCGATCAGTGATTTGGTGAAGCGAGGCTTTGTTGCAGGTGTACAAGGCTGGTGGGGGCATTTTGGGGAAGAAAGCTACAAAAGTGATCACGTGCGGCTCATGTGATCACTGTTTCATCAGTCAAAACGGTTTTGACTGTCGGAATGACCGAATTGCAAAAAATTAAAACTTTAGGGGGTAGATT